>NC_090909.1:11713566-11851066 GCF_040956055.1 Brachionichthys hirsutus
CATCCGTACCGGGTCTGACACATCGGCCACAGGATACAGAACGACCCCCCCCCCCCCACACACACACACACCTCCTTTCCAAGCCTCCGAGAGAAGAACGAATGAATCGTCTCGTCGTCTTTCCTGCTTCTCTTCACCAGCACCTCCGTGGCGATGGACAGCAGCAGAGGGCGAGAGAAGGGTGGGACGGCGAGAAAAAGTCCACTGAAGGAGACGGAGACAAAGAGGACCAACAGACGGGATTATTGCCTTTTCAATGATAACTTTAAACGAATCAGAGACACTCTATATACATCGCTAACGTGGTAAACGCCTGTTCTAGGTTTCTGGGGTTCTACGTCGGCGCATCGAGGCCCGTTCCCAGCGACCATCGCTCCAGCGTTCCAACGGTACAACGAGTCTGCTCAAGAAGGAGAATGGACGAGCAGAAAACCCTGCAATCATGCTAGCACAGCTAAAGAACTGACCTCCCTTTGTCTGGGTGACCCCAGGCATTCGTACGGTAGTGTATAAATATATATACACACACGTATAAATACATGTATCTATAGTGGTAATGACTGACTTTGGTGTACGGAAGATCAGCAAGACATTTCACGCTACAAGCAGATACCCCGGAATGAGAGCAACAATGCTAAATGCTAAATGCTGCTAAATGCTAAATGCTGCTAAATGCTAAATAGTCTGCACTTATAGCGCTTTTCCACCTTTACAGTACTCAGAGCGCTTTACAATTACCGGCAGGCCTCACATTCACAATGTGCCTCATCCAAAATACAAACACGGTACTGTGAGGGGGAGTCAGGACGCCAGGCCAAGTTTGATGGACGGCTTAGAGACAGTGGTGAGGACAGCATGATGGACGGCTTAGAGACAGTGGTGAGGACAGCATGATGGACGGCTTAGAGACAGTGGTGAGGACAGCATGATGGACAGCTTAGAGACAGTGGTGAGGACAGCCATGATGGACGGCTTAGAGACAGTGTCTCTGAGGAAAGGACAGGAGGCGGAGCTAGAAGTGGAGGAGATGAAGACGCTGGGAGTGACCAGGTTGGACAGGATTAGACATGAGACAATAAGAGGGACAGTGAAGGTTAGACGTTTTGGAGACAAGGTCAGAGAGACCAGACTTTGATGGGTTGGACATGTCCAGAGGAGAGACGGGGACTATATCGGTAGAAGGATGCTGAGGATGGAACTGCCAGGGAACAGGGCTAGAGGACGACCCAGGAGAAGAGACATGGACGTAGTGAGGGAAGACATGAGAGTGGCTGGTGTTGGGGAGGACGATGCAAAGGACAGAGTGAAGTGGAGACGGAGACAAGCCGAAAGGACAGTGGAGGTTTCAGCATGTCCGTATTTCTAATGCGTATCGTTTGTATTTACGGAGATCAAAATATTAGAAGTGATTTAGTGTATTATTCTGGAACGATATTCCTGTCTGGTTTTATTCATGTTCAATAAATGTTTATCTAGTTCGGCGCGACCTAAGGGGTGTGTGTGTGCGTGTGTGTGTGTGTGTGTGTGTGTTAGTGTGTGTGTGTGTCCCCCCCGTGCCCCCCCCCCCCCCCCCCCCAGGCTCCAGAGCCCTACCTGAGTCCTGAAGGCATCCTGTGGAGCTGCTTGTTGACGTACAGGTATCGGTTCCTGGAGGCAGCATGACTGGAGGCAACAGGAAGGACCGCCCCACCCAGACCGAGGTCGTGCACCTGCACACGCACGCACACACACACACACGCACGCACACGCACACACGCACGCACGCACACGCACACACACACGCGCACGCACACGCACACACACACGCACACACACACGCACACGCACGCACACACACACACGCACGCACACACACACACACACGCACGCGCACGCGCACGCACGCACACGCACACGCACACGCACACGCACACGCACACACACACACATGCACAAACGCACGCACACACATGCACACACACGCACACACATGCACACGCACACACACGCACACGCACGCACACACACTAGTAAAACCTAAACCAGCATAAACCAGCACGCTATCATTGGTTAAACTAATATCTTTATTGATCTGTGGGACGCGTCTGGATTTTAGGAGAAACTTCTAAATGGGTGGGCGGAGCTCTACGATAAATCACCGTGGGACTCGTGACACGTGCGCACCGGCTAGCGTTCTCCTGACGCATCAAAACGAGATCTGTGAAGAGACTCGAAGTTTTAAAAGGTCGGCCCAAGAATCAGAAGCAGGTTCTAAACCGAGTCCCTGGTTCTAAACCAAGTCTCCGGTTCTAAACCGAGTCGCCGGTTCTAAACCGAGTCGCTGGTTCTAACCCGAGTCGCTGGTTCTAAACCAAGTCTCCGGTTCTAACCCGAGTCGCCGGTTCTAAACCGAGTCGCTGGTTCTAACCCGAGTCCCTGGTTCTAAACAGAGTCCCTGGTTCTAAACCGAGTCGCTGGTTCTAACCCGAGTCCCTGGTTCTAAACAGAGTCCCTGGTTCTAAACAGAGTCCCTGGTTCTAAACAGAGTCCCTGGTTCTAAACCGAGTCGCTGGTTCTAACCCGAGTCGCTGGTTCTAACCCGAGTCCCTGGCTCTAACCCGAGTCCCTGGTTCTAACCCGAGTCCCTGGTTCTAAACAGAGTCCCTGGTTCTAACCCGAGTCCCTGGTTCTAAACAGAGTCCCTGGTTCTAACCCGAGTCCCTGGTTCTAAACAGAGTCCCTGGTTCTAAACAGAGTCCCTGGTTCTAAACAGAGTCCCTGGTTCTAAACAGAGTCCCTGGTTCTAAACAGAGTCCCTGGTTCTAAACCGAGTCGCTGGTTCTAACCCGAGTCCCTGGTTCTAAACAGAGTCCCTGGTTCTAAACAGAGTCCCTGGTTCTAAACAGAGTCCCTGGTTCTAACCCGAGTCGCTGGTTCTAACCCGAGTCCCTGGCTCTTCACCATATTGAGGGTGTTGTGGCCCACGCCCCCTGCAGGTCGAACCCCTCTTGGCCCGTGCTCAAACACCGCCCCGTCTGACCGCCTGGTGGACCGCAGCCAGCCCCCGAAACGACTGCTGGACTCCACCAGAACCACCTGGGGGGGGGGGGGGGAGACACAGAAGAATGAACAGCAAGAGGTGGTGGTGTGTGTGTGTGTGTGTGTGTGTGTGTGCGCGTGTACCTTGATGACCTGAGGGCTCTTGGCCAGGTAGTAAGAGGCTGCCAACCCCCCAATCCCGCCCCCCAGGACTGCGATCGTCCTCATTGGCTGGTCGTGTGTGTGTGTGTGCGTGTGTGTGTGCGTGTGTGTGTGTGCGTGTGTGTGGAGGGGGGGCGGAGCTGGTGTGTTGTGACAGGGTGGGGGCTGCAAACAGATCTGTTGATGATGATAAAGACTTTTATAGATTAACTGCAGCAGAACAAAGAAATAATAATAAAGAAGATTAAAACGCTTAAAAGCACTTTAAAACAAAACGGGGGGGGGGTCCCGGGGGGGTCCTTCAGTGGACATCCAACCTGTCGTTGTAAAATAAAATAAACACACGCACGTCCAGCTCGAACACGTGACGCGTGAAGACGAGACGCGACGCGACGCGACCCACGACGGAACCGGCCGAGCTTCTGACTCCCGCGTCCCCCGAACGCTTCTAAAATAAAAGCTTCGTGGACTCTAGAACACGAGAGAGTTCAAAGAGAGTTCAAAGCGCGGCGGCGTCAGACCCTCCGTGTTCCGACGGAACATTCATAAACAAGCCGGCAGAACTTCCGGCAGGCACGGAGCTCCAACCCACCGGAACCGGCCCACGGATACCTGGACGGAAGCAGCGGGAGCACCGGACGCGTCCGGTCCACGACGTCCTCCGAGTCTGGACAGCTGAGCCGGTTCAGCCTCTTCTTTCCTTGATGCGGGACAGTTTCTGGATGCGTTGCCGCCACCTGCCGGACCGGAGGGCAAACACGCGGGTTCCAGTCGGTGATCTGGATCAGCACCAGAAGGTTCTAGATTGTTCTCGGTACCTTTAAACACCAACCATGAAACATCAAAGTGAATCAGAGTTTATTTTTAGCTGCTTTTTGAATCCATAAATGGAGTTTTTAATGTTAAAATGTAAACTTTTTTGCTGACTCCATTCTGGATCCGGTCCGGATGACGCTCGGTGTTGAGATAGAGACTATCGAAAGGTTTCAGGATCAGGACTGACTTTCAGAACAAACGGAATGGGTCCAAATGTCGGTGTGCCGGTGCAGCTGAGGGACGAGACGCGCGGCGGGAAAGGTTGGACGAGTAAGAAGAAAAGTGGACATCGGATGTTTGTTTGACTTTGGTGTGCAAAAGTATACTCTTTATTCTTATAATATATCCAACTTTATTTTGCCCCAAACCCTCCCCTCGACCCAGCCCCCCAGAACTGGTGCCGTTCTGATGTCACCAGTTACTGTCAGTTACAATAGCCAATCGGAGCTCACCTGCAGAAAGAAGGCAACCAAACAAAGAGCAGAAATAAGTTCGTTGTTTCATGTTAAATAGTAATAAATACATTGAGATGCAGTGGTTCTTACTTTATCCTTTTCTCTTAAGCAGAAGGGTTAAAAAGGTTTTTTCTTTTTTTTTTTTTTTTTAGTATTATTTCTGTTTCTAGTTCTTTTACTTCTTTATTGATCTGTGTCGAATCTTTAGCAGCAATCCCGACCAGTTGTCATGGTGATTAGCAGCACAGAGAGGAGGAACTGTCTGGAGGAGAGACACGACAGGAGGAGGAGAGGAAGAAGAGAGCCAGGAGGCCGGAGAGACGAGGATGAGGAGGTCCCGGTCTGGGTGTCCCGGTGTGGGTGTCCCGGTCTGGGTGTCCCGGTGTGGGTGTCCCGGTCTGGGTGTCCCGGTCTGGGTGTCCCGGTCTCGGTGTCCCGTCGCCGTCTCCTCCCTCGTCCTTCCTCTCGCACGACCGACAAAAGCAACAGCGGGAGGACACGGACGATGAGACGAACATATGCAGGAGAACGTCTGCGAGTCCTGACTGGATCACAAGTCTGAAGCTAGCTACGGTCTATCTGATGCAGTATATATATACATATACACGTATATATATACTGCATGCCCATCGTTTATGCGTTAAGACTGCCCCCTGTGGGAGCTGTGAACATGAACATGCGCTCTCCTCGAACCGTGAACCACCACGGATTAAGATCAACAACAGGATCCTCTCGCGTTCCTCTTCATCCTCATCCTCCTCCTCCTCTCCAGGCTTAAACAATAGCAAGTCGAAACACACAAATCGTCAAACTCAAGAAAAAAATCAAATAATATAAAACATCTACAATAATATGAATAAAAACAAACTTGCCACAATCATTCCTTCATGTCAAGTAAAACACAGTAAATGTAGACCCCCCCCCGCCCCCCCTCCTCCTCTCATGCAGTACAAACGGCCTCCGTCACCATAGCGTTCGCCTCTATGCCTCTGTGTGTGTCGTTGTCGTAGTTGTAGGTAAAATCGTATGGCTTTAGGGCACGGTTCAGGTTTTATCAAGAGTTGGCTGGCCCCTCCTCGGAGTCCGGCCTCCCTCTGGCCCCTGCAATGGGGTTATTGTTGTTGGAGGCAGGGTAGTAGTCCTCAGGGGGCGGTGCTTGGGGCCCTGGGGCAGTGGGGGCCGTCCGAGTCCGGAAGGCAGATAGTCCAATCGGCAGAGCGAGGGGCAAGGAGGCGGAGCCAAACTGAGAGGTTTCCATGGAAGACACCGCCCCAAGGTGGTGCAGCCCAAGGGACACGCCCACATCCATGCTGTCACTCATCTGAGGCGAGGATCCCTGCTGCCCCCCCACCCCACCAATGCCTGTTTGTCCAACCTGTCGCGGACCACGCCCCCCGTTCCCGTGGTGGGAGTACGTTGGGTGGGGGTGAAGCGGCGGGTCCAGGAAGTGGCGCTGGTGTTGCTGAGAGGCAGCTGGCTTGTGGAGCAGCAATTGGGTGTATGTTGGGTCCTGACCCCCACCTCCACCGTCACTGCCCGGCCACATTCTCATCTGCTGCTGGGAGGGAGCCTGGTGGGAACAGCCAGAGACACAGCAGCGACGTCACAACGAGACACACGCACAGCGGCGCAACAGGGGGCGTGGCCTGTCGCCGGCGTCCTGCCAACTCACTGCATGTCTGGAAACGAGTCCCACAAAACACACAAGCAAACCTCCTCCACTCCCCTTTAGCCTGGTGCTGTGCCCTCCAAGAGGAAGTCTGAGAATCAGCTGCTCATTCATAGACTAGAGTTCAATACCACTGCCCAAACGCGTGTGTGTGTGCGTGTGTGCGTGTGTGTGTGTGCGTGTGTGTGTGCGTGTGTGCCTGTACCTGAGGGCTGGTCATCTCGTAGTCTGAATGCGTAACAGCAGAATTATAGTAGCGGTTGCTGTAGCGGTAGTTGCGGTTGTCATTGGAAGAACCACTAGAGCCACCTAGAAACAAACCGGATCAAGGTTCAGGTTCAAATTCAGATCGGCCGCTTTGTCTGGCACGAATACGAATGTTCAAATGGAAGGAAGTCAAGTCAAGCTGCCTGTGGGAACAGGAAGTGTCCCCGCTCGCGCACGACCCGGCGCGTCGTCACCATCGATGTCCCCTGAGCGTGGAACCCGGGGCGCTGGCCGCCTGACTCGTTTTGCATGTCAGTGAGGTCAAATGATAACTAAAACATTTCGGACCACCGATTGTTACGTATTAGTTCTTGTCGTTTTACCAGAGCTAGAAACGGAGCTCGTTGTGGAGGTTGAATGCGAGTGGTCCATGGCAGGAGAGGTGGATGTCGATGAACTGGTGTTGGTTCCTTCATCTGTTGTCTTCTTGAAGAAATTGTGCTGCAGGGCATAGAATGGTGTGATGCGACTTTTTGGGTCATAGTCAAGCATGCGCAGGATCAGATCTGGAAGAGGACAAACACGACGGGATTAAGGACCAACCACAGAGAGGTAGGTTCTAACGTCAG
This sequence comes from Brachionichthys hirsutus, assembly GCF_040956055.1. Taxonomy (NCBI): domain Eukaryota; kingdom Metazoa; phylum Chordata; class Actinopteri; order Lophiiformes; family Brachionichthyidae; genus Brachionichthys; species Brachionichthys hirsutus. The sequence goes on from NC_090909.1 coordinate 11,720,523, forward strand.
CGAGAAAGTACACAGACGAGTTGTTGTTGTGAAAGTTCACGGCTGTGCACCGAAATGCAACGACGTCCCTGCTGAAGGGAAATGTCGGGGTTGTTTTCTCACCCACTTCCTTTAATTTAAGCACTAGTCCTGACTTTCTTTAAAATGTTCTAAAATGACATTTATCGTGGTTTGTAAGGACAGTTCAGATTTACAAGCGCATAATCTGTAGAAGTGAAAAAAATAATTTGAGATTTGTTTCATTTTGCTGGTTCAAAAACAAAAGAACAGAGCAGATGCTGGTCCTTTTGTTCTCGTTACGATTTCTCTTTGATATATAAACAGCCTCGGTCTCGTCTCGATAATGTCGTGTTCTTCACTAGAACACGATTTACCTTTAGCGTTCCGTTGGCTTTGCTGCCTGAGATGAGTGTTTCTAAAGAACTCCACTGACGATGGTTCGGTTTTTACAGAAGACACGAGCTTTGTTTAAACGACATATTGATGGGGTCCACCTGCCACGCCCAGGGTGCGAGCTAACGGTGACGGTCTGTCGGTCGCCCTGACACTGAGCCCTGAGCAGCACCGTGTTAAGTTCAGTGACACGACTAGAAAGGGTGTCCTGAGAATTATTAAACTACAACATAACAAATTATGGCAGTACTGTATACAGTAGTCCGTCCTTTTCCGCGGGGGTTACGTTCTAAAAACAACCCGCAATAAGTGAAATCCGCAATGTAGTAATTTTTATTTATTTTCAATTATTATACATGAACATAAATGTTTTAGGGCTGTTAAACCCCTCACCACACACTTTATACACGTTTAACAGTCAGGCATTAATCTAAATAGATTGTTTCAGTATTATAGAATGAAACCAAAACCTTTTCAGAACTAAACATTTGTTTGATGAATATAAATATATAGTACGTACAGTAAACGTTTTCCTGTTAATAATGTTAAGGCGTGCAGGTCGAGGAAAGAGCCGCTTGGAGTGCAGAAGAACAAATATTCTACTCGTGCTGTCTTTAGCCTCTCATGCTGCTTTATTGGATAGCTTAGCACAGCGGAACGGCAGCGGCTACATGTATCAACAGGAAGAAACAAAACCCAAAAGGGATGTGACGTTTATGCTCCTACAAAATAAAAGCCTCTTTTTACACAGAGAATAAGAGCGCTATAAAACAAACGCTTAACAAATAAACGCGATAGCTTTTAGAAATAACGAATTTAATTTTAATGATCAACCTACGAGGTTGAACACATGAGAAGTTATTAATAGCGACTCACGCCTTTCAAGGCGCGTTCAAGTGCAAAAAATAAAATCTGAAAAATTGCATTAAAACTCCGCAAAGCAGCAAAGTCGCGGAAGATGAACCGCATTATATCGAGGGGCTACTGTACACGGTATTAAACTACTGTGCATGTATTTTTGCGCCTACGTGCCTTTTGGCCTGGAATGCCGCGTGCATGCAGGTTTATTTCTATGCAGGTTAATACCAGCTATACCGGGGGCTTAGCATCGCATGGTGAGTCCGTGCATAAAAAGAATCACCTTTAAACTTCAGGTAATCACAGGGGGCGTGTCCTGGCTCGCCTGCCCTCCGGCCCCCTGGCCCACCGGTCTCAACACCTAAGATCTCATGAAGGCGCCGTGTGGCAGGGGGCTTGTATTCCTGGAAGACACAGAGTTTGCAAAATAGTTTGATTAAATGTTTTCACTGCAGAATGGAAACGCGTCTCGTGTCGGTTCCCAGTCATCCAGGTCCCAAGCAGCAAAAAGGAAGAATCAGCCGGGCTTGTTCTCGATTGGCTGAAGATGTTTCTCCTCTCATCCAAGAGGCTTCTTCGGTTCTGAGAGACTGGGCGAGAGTCCGGATTGTCTACTCCTGCTGGAGCAGACGACAAACAAAGAACCCAAACCACCAGCACATCAGATGAAAGGGCGTTGTCAGGGCGTTGTCAGGGCGTTTTGTCTTTCGGGTGGACCAGCGGTTTCCTTTCGTCTTCCCTCTCCTGTCCATTGTTGTTTTTGTAATGATTAGGGATGTCCCAATCCGATCTCGTGATCAGAATTAACCTCCCGATCAGGACTCGGATACATATGGATCGTTATTTTCATTACTTCTTATCAGATCTGGAGTTACGCTGTTACACAGAGTGAGACCTCTCTACTCCACACAGAGACGGTAACGCATGACATCACTTCCTGTGACACTAATGGTTGAATGCAGGCTAAACAAGGAAGCAGCTTGAAGCTAGTCTGCGCTGTGGACGTATTCTGAAGTGGAGGACAGAAACCTGGCGATGGAGCTGCTGTTCAGTTTATTATAAATATTCGTATTTAATATTTCCAAGTCCAAAGTGAAGAAAGTATTTGATTTATGACTTGAATGTTCGAGCTACGCCACAGAAGTGCTCCGTTTAAGAGTTAAATTTTGAGATAAGATGAATAGAATAACAAATAAGGGACATCCTGGATCCGTTTCTTCACTCGTCTTAATTTATTTTTCATGTATTACAGAAGTATCGGATCGGGACTCGGTATCGGTTCAAAATCAAATGACCCGGACTCGGGACGTCTCTAGTTGTTATATTTGTTGGTCTTGACAAATGCCCAGTTCCGGACAGACACGCGTCTTCAGAGCGTTCCGGATGTCCTTCTGCTCTTTGGCCCCTTTCCACTCTGGTGGGGGTGTTTTGGGCCCGGTGGTTCAGGGTCCTGATGACCCCTAACTTGTGGGTGGTGGGACTCAAAAACAAGATACTGGTCTGTGGTTGTGTGTGTGTGTGTGTGTGTGGGGGGGGGGGGGGGTCTGTACACCTTGATGTTGAGGTTTCCATCTTTTTGCAAGGTGACCTGCACAGTCCAAGAAAGGCCGGACTCAACGTCTAGATGTTCTGATCCACTTCCTGGGTCCTGACTTTTACCCAGGTGTCGTCCACATACCTGAACCAATGGCTTGGGGGGGTCGTCCGTTTAAAAGAGGGCGGGGCCTTGTTTCCCGCAGGTCTGAACCTTTGACTGAAGAAGGGAAATGAATGCGAGATCAAAATACCTTCTTGATATCTTTGTTCTTCTTCACTGTCCAGAGACCATCTGACAGCTTGTCAAAGTACTTCCTAGCTTTAGGAGCTGCATCCAGCATGTGGCTGGGCGGGACCCCCAGAACCTCCACAATCTTATTCATCTGGTCAACCTGCACGCACACACACACACACACAGTGTATTAAGACACGTATTATCAGTATCAATCAAATGCATTGACCCATAATAACAACAATGCATTTGATCTACATGGAGCTTTTGAAGATACACAAAGATGCTTTAGAGCGCGCCGCTGAATCACTGGCCACTCCCACTTTACCGGGGCGCTGCGGGGCCACCTTTACCTCATTGGAGCCGCTGAAGAGGGGCTCTCCCGTATGCATCTCCACCAGGATGCATCCCAGGGACCACATGTCAATGGCAAGGTCATAGGGCATGCCTAACAGAACTTCAGGAGAGCGGTAGAACCGGCTCTGGATGTACTGATAGATCTGAGGAGGACATGACAGAACAGGAGGGGCGTTCAGGCACTCGACAGGCGCACGCGCTACGGCTTTATTATCATTACGCATCCATGCCGTACGGACACGCAGAGCAGAAACGCTTTCATCATGCGCCTCGTTTCACAACGTGGGACGCGGTATTTTATAAAACACTAGTGCTCACATGAAAACAGACGTGTGCAGTATTTGTAAAACTAGATCAGGTATAAGCTGAAGCTCTCGGGCGTCTGAACGCTGCTCACCCTCTGTCCGAGCTGACACGAGGAGCCGAAGTCGACGATCTTGATGGCGGATCTCTTGGGGTTACACAGCAGGATGTTCTCCGGTTTCAAGTCGCAGTGGATGATCGACAGCTCTGGCGTGGCCAGGAACAATAACGCTGTGAAAACAAGCGAGGGAGTAAACACACATGCGTATATCTATACACACTCACATATATGTGAATACATATTTATTTTTTTATTATTTTTTATTTATTAATTTGTTTCAAGCAGAATAAAAATTAAAAACAAAACAAAATTATACCTTTTTGCGTACAAGAAACCATATATCGACCAAAGAAACAAAAACCCACAAAAATAGCAATAATACATTATATAGTGCTTGAAAAGGAGTGGGAAGAAGAAAAACTTATTAAATCCCACCCCATAATACAACTGTTATTTCTCATCTATTGGAAAACCAGCAATGGAAAAAAACAAACAAACAAACAAACAAAACAATTAAGTAACATTTATACATAGGATAAATTACGAAAAATATCTATATATATATTAAGGAGCCATTATAATAGGCCAGGATCAACATTAAGCCCCGCCCTCTCTGTACTGCATCAAGATCATGGTTTGTAAGTGAATTTAAATTTTTGAATATTTTTGCATTGTTTGTGTACAACATGCAAGCTATTCCACAATTTCACCCCACAGATAAATGAAGTATCAAGTTTATCTTATGGATTATGAGTCCAGAGCCAAGTTGAAGCAGCGTTCTCTACTCCAGAACCAATCAGAGGGCGGCTATCACGTAGCGCTAGCCTGCTGTCGTGCACCCCAAGACACAGTTCTACGTACGTGCACTTACCTGTGCAGAGCTGCTGTGCAAATTTCCTGGTGAGGTTGAGGGAGACTCCTCTGAAGTTGGTGTTCCGGAGTAAATCATACAGGTTGTAGCTCAACAACTCAAACACCAAACACAGATGATTCCTAAACATAAAATGACGCTTCAGGTGGACTGTAAAGACACAAATCGACAGACAGGTACACACAGAGACAGATGGAGACAAGGAGGAAGGTTAAGATAAAGACACAACCAAGAATCACTGGGCAACATTAAAACAGTTCATTTCAGGCGCACTTTCCGTTTGGACAAACACTCAGAGGCTCAAACTGTGAATACTTTGGGATATACAACTAAATACAAAAGATCCCACTTAGCTATGTACAGAACAAAACGTGTGTCAGAACATATGTGTGTGTCAGTGGTATCGCTGAGGTCGGGCGTTGGGATCCCGACTAAGGCGGTAGCAACAGGGTGGGGTCGGGGGGCCCGAGGCGAGACCCTTCACGCTACACGCCTGCACCCCAGAAAACCAGCGTCAGACCGGCTCAAACGTATTATGAGGAACCAGGACACCCTGATGACAAGATGGCTACTAGAACACGACATAGGTGGAGCAGGCCGGAGAACAGGGCGTGGCCGGAGTGCTAACGGTAGCCATGACACGCGAGAGAATATTAAAAGGCACATTTCAATTTTAATTAATTTTATATTTAACACCGTAAAAGCAACGTCGGTAAAAACAGCGTCAGTAAAAACAGCGCCGGTAAAAACAGCGTCAGTAAAAACCGCGTCGGTAAAAACAGCGTCGGTAAAAACCGCGCTAGCAAAGTGTGCAAAACAGAGCAGCACCTTCAGGACGTTTTGTACTGTTAAAAGACGAGCAAAAGCCGGTTGAGTCGGGTGTTAATAGCATCCTACTCAACAGGGGGGGGCTCTGAGTTGAATCCAAAATGTCTGCCTTTATAAGCTGCTCCATGGCCTTCATAAGGGAGGTGAGTGTGAAGGTCAGGGTGAAGGTCATTTTGGGGTTTGGTTTTAATGTTGGGGGGGATGGGACAATTATGGACGAGGGACGAAGACGAGGGACCCTACAGAGACGGAGACATTGCTTCAGCATCTGCTCCCAATGTTGTCCGGCCCGGGACTCTTCCTCTCCTTCACACCCTTAAAGACGTCCCTATTTATGATTGCTGTCAGGCCTCTAGATCTGTGCAGGGGGAGCGTCCCTCTATGCCAGGGCTCAGTACTAAAGTCACCAGGTTATAAAACCGATTTAAACTACAGCCAGGGAAACGGGATAATAACAGATTCATTGTGGCAGTACTCCCACGCAGGCCGAGAAACCCGACACTAGCAGGGTCGCCTGCTTTTATCCCCCTTAGAGCGACGTTCCTCTGGCCGATAATGCGTTTAACAGATTTGGACACGCACGGCTTGTTATTGGAAAAGACAGAAATGCATTTCCGAGGGACGATCAAGTCATCACAGCGATTAATGTACGAGGTAGGAGCCCCCGTCGGCCGTCCCGGTCCTGCAGGCGCTGTACAGCCGACCGGAACCAGCCCCGCTCGGGTTTAGTTCCCTTCAGGACGGGTTTGAGCTCCGGCACACGTGTGCACTGTCGTTGTGTCCTTGGGCAAGGCACTTCACCCTCATTGCCTGCGTGAATGTAGTGAGCGAGTGAATGTCAATGGTGGGAGGGAGGGCCGATGGCGCATAATGGCAGCCTCTCGTCTGCCCCGGGGCAGCTGCATCTACCCCGGGGCAGCTGCATCTACCCCGGGGCAGCTGTATCTACCCCGGGGCAGCTGTATCTACCACAGGGCAGCTGCATCTACCCCGGGGCAGCTGTATCTACCACGGGGCAGCTGCATCTACCCCGGGGCAGCTGCATCTACCCCGGGGCAGCTGTATCTACCTCGGTGCAGCTGTATCTACCCCGGGGCAGCTGCATCTACCCCGGGGCAGCTGTATCTACCTCGGTGCAGCTGTATCTACCCCGGGGCAGCTGCATCTACCCCGGGGCAGCTGTATCTACCACAGGGCAGCTGCATCTACCACGGGGCAGCTGTATCTACCACAGGGCAGCTGTATCTACCACGTGGCAGCTGCATCTACCCCGGGGCAGCTGTATCTACCCCGGGGCAGCTGTATCTACCCCGGGGCAGCTGCATCTACCACAGGGCAGCTGTATCTACCCCGGGGCAGCTGCATCTACCCCGGGGCAGCTGAATAATGCACAATGTGAAGCGCTCTATAAAACCAACGCGTTATTATTATAATTATAAAACAATACACACGCAGACACCTCTATGCTACCTGTGAGCCGTGCACGCTCCCCTTACTGTCACGTGCGTGTGCTTCCTCTTACCGATGTAATATTTCATCTCAGTGTCATGCTTGTTCATGAGCTCCAGCAGGCGCAGTTCGATCTGTGCCTGGTTCAGAAACGCCTTCTTGTTCTTGATGATTTTAATGGCGACCCATTCCTGCTCGTGGTGGTCGTAGGCTTTCACCACCTGTAAACAGACATGGAAGGGAGTCGCCCACGTGAGACGTTCCCCTCCCCAAAGCGAACGGCCTCTGCTCCGATTCCAGCTGAAGCTGTGAACGCGTAAAACACCGATCTACGCGCTTCAACGAGCAAAGGCAACAAGAGAACGCGCAGAATCTGTGCGCTGTCGTCACGACGACAGCTCGGTGGCACAGGAACAGAACAAGGGCACCCTCTACTGAAGCTTCTGATCACCTGTCCGAAGGAACCCTTCCCAATCAGCGAGTCTATCTCGTAGCGGTCCAGCCACTTCTCTCCGTTTTTGACGATGTAGTCGTAGTTGTCGTCATCGTAGCCGTCGTTGTAGATCTTTCGTTCCTTCTTGGTGCTGCTGTCCTCTGGAGGGACTTGCTGGGCGCGCCGCTTCTTCTTAGTGTAATACACCTGTGGACGAAAACGCCGCGCTGAGTGCTAGCTTTGCATTATGGGACATCTGCAGGACATACCTGGAGAAGAAGGCAGCCAGCGCGTGTTAACATTAAAGTCCATTTTATTTACGTCTAGTCTTGAATTATATTTCTGATGAGTTCATTGGACAGCGTTTGAGGGGGCGTGTCTCGCGTGGAATACCTCATTGATGTGCTTGTAAGTTTTGATGAGGTCGACAGAGAGTTTCCTCAGTGGGGCACTGGCTGGGTCTCTGAAGCTTGGGGGGATCCTCCTCTGGAGTATTGTCATGTCAGACAGCACCTGAGGGGGGCAGCAGAAACACACACGCGTGAAGCCTGGCACCTTCTACGCTACGACGCAAACAAATCACACGTAGCTTTGGGTGACTATTGATACATCGGGACAGAATTTCAGAATTATTATTTTAATATTCATGAGTTTGACATTCTCTAAAGTATCGGCTTCTTGGAGCACGTTAAGCTCATGTGGCGTATCTCTAGCAGAGCCGCCGGTTAGGGCCGTATCCAAACGAGCAAGTCGTCGTCCAGGCAACACCAAAAGGACTTTGGACATCTGTAACTGTTGGACATTTGGTCTGGCTGGACGTTGGGATGAGATGAACCACGACAGACATGTTCAATGCGATCGCTTTGCTATTCAGAAAGGAAGGTGTCACATTACAGTTTATAAAATCTATTTCCAGAAGGCCGGAATGAAGAACACAACTCCATAAGCATATAACGCGAGTCAGTAACGCACACTGCCTTACTATCGGATAATAAACGGATAATAAAACAATCAATAGAGTGTTTTTTGAGAGACCTCACAAAGCGTGCGCGGTAATACGGTAGCGCTAACCACCGGGGGTCTGAGCCAGATTACAATCAGCTACTCCTTCAAGACAAAATATATTGGTGAATAAAGGCAAGAACATCATCTGGGGAACAAACCCTGTCCTCATTTTGAACCTAAAATTACAACAAAAAGTATCTCGAGGCACTTTAGGAACGAGCAGGTCTACGGCATCCGCCGAGGAGGCTGTGCTTTTGCTGCCGTTCGTTGTCTGCTAGCAAAAATAAGGAGAAATTGCTGGATGGATCTTGATGAAAACAAATCTGAAGATGGGGCGCGGTCTAACTTAGTATTGTATTTTGAGTGCGATCTGGATACAAAATAATCTGGATTTTCCTTTTTACTTATAATGGACGCTTAAAAAAAAATCAGATCTTCGTGGGAAATGTCTTCTTATCATTGAAAACTGCATTTACGGATTTAAAATTCAGTTAAAAATACACATCAACTCCGATTGACTTTGACTTTTCATGGTTGGTGCATAACGATAAACAATCTAGAACCTTTTGATCCGGATCACCACGTGGACCTCGGCTCGCACAATGTGAGAACCAACGTCTTCCTGAACTGAACTCGTGCTGCTCGTTGTCTTTCTATGGAACGTTCCTCGGCTCCACGGGGACTCTGTGGACGACACCCACCTGCTGCTGCTCGGCCATGGAGTGGATGGAGCTGAAGGAGGGGTGCGTATGCGTGTGCTGGCTGGTCATGGCTGGCTCAGCGAGGGAGTAGCCCTGGGCAGTGGAGGAGGAGGAGGAGGAGGAGGAGGAGGAAGAGGAGGAGGAGGAGGAGGAGGTGGGCGGACATCCTGAGCTGCTTACACCTGAAGAGAGAGAGAGAGAGAGAGCGGAGATTAGAAAGGGAAGCCGCCACCACTGGGATGCACGTCTATCTGCGGTAATACCACGATTAAAACGGATCAGAAACGCAGTTCTGGTCCCACACTGACCGGATATTTAGTCACCTGGAGACGACACATCCCTCAACAAGTCCTCAACAGACACTACCCGGGGCGTTTTTGTTTCTTTATACGCTGTGAGGAAGATGAGCAACGTTCAAACACACAGTAAAATTACGGAATATTTCCGTAAAACCTCAAAAGCAGCACATCCGTGGACCTTGAAGCGTGATTCCACCGATCGACACGCTGCAGCTCAAAGTGCTTTGGACAGAGGCCAAACGACGTTCTGCTAGCTCGATGTCGTATCACAGCAACTCGTTTTAATCTTCAACTTGTTAGCATGTCTCACGATACATGTTTGTGCTCTCTCGCCGTTTCGAATCCGATCTCCCGCGGCGTTAAATCCTAAGCCGGAACCGTCTCCTTGCAGCATCAGGACGTCTTCTACAGTTCCTGTTTAGCGCGACGCTAACGACGCGGCGCTGCTTTTAAGCGAGGACGCTGGTCGAACCGTCTGTGAATCCTTTCGGTTGCTTTCTTTAACAGAAATATGTGTTTGTCAGTCATTGTTTTAACTGCATCCTCCAATGAGCACATAAAAAAGCTTTCAGGCAAAGGTAGAAATAGTAATCCTCCCATTTCGGGTTTTTGAGCCAGGACTGTTCATTCATGAATGAACATTGAAGACAAGACATCTAGAGATTGTCTCTCATCCTGATCGCAGGTGGCCCGGTACACTCTGGACAAGTCGCCAGTTTATTGTCGGGCACGTTGTGACACCCATTGACACTCTACAGAACATTTAGCATGACCAGTTCACCAGAACTAAATGTTTCTGGAGGTTAGAGGTCACCGGAGAACCTGGAGAGAACCCACGCTGAAACGGAGAGAACATACAAACTGTGCCCAGAATAGAATCGCTTCTGGAACCCTCTTGCTGTGAGGCAAGGGTGCTAACCACTGCGCCACCATGCTCAAGGTAAAGCAAGAAGAGCTGAAAAAGAATCGACTCGACTTGCTTGCGGTTGGTTTAAAACATTTCACCTCTCATCCAAGAGGCGTTTTCAGAACTAAAGCCTCTTGGATGAGAGTTGAAATGTTTGAAAGTCTCCCACAACCCCTGTCTCCACCCAGGGGGTCAACGCGGACTCAGTGGAGGACTACAAATACCTGGGAGTCCGCACCACAACCCCTGTCTCCACCCAGGGGGTCAACGTGGACTCAGTGGAGGACGACAAATACCTGGGAGTCCGCATTGACTATGAACTGGACTGGGCTCAGAACACTGAAGCCCTTCATCAGGCCTGGTTGGCACAACTCATTTATTGCTACAGTTGCATTGACAGCAGGTAACGAAGGTCTGGCCTTCTCATTTACGCACATATCGCCACTCGCTGACCACGAGTGAACTGCACAGACTTCAGTCCGGACCCGGGAATCTTGCCACATAATGGGAAACTATTTGGATAGCCTTTAAAGGTCAGTCAACCGACTAGGGACCGGCCGGGTGCGATGGCTGCAATCACCTGTCGCCGTGTTCATCTTGGGGAGGCTCAGCGGCAAACACAAGCACAGAAAAACGAGAAGCACTTCCAATGAAGAGAGAGCCTGATGCCTGGACAGAATATTAAGAATACCGGTAAGAGCTGGCCTAGCCGTCTCGTATCCATGCCTGAATAATCCCAGAAATCTCATCATCTCATCTGCATTCAAACAAAGCTGCGTACATTTCTCACACAATACTTCCTGCTGCCACTGGAACTGCATATTTACATACGGTTGTCTTGGGGGGGGCTCTTTTTCCGTTTGACCTCTGCTTCCATGGCCAGCCCATTGTTTTAACCACCATTAAGGAATTGAGATTCAGATCTGGAGAACAGTCTGAATGATCTTTTTAATGTATCCAGACTTATCCAGATCCACGGGCTCTTTTCCAGCCCAAGATCTGCACACCAACCACTTCATGGAAATCTCATCAGCGTAGCCTCAAACACTGGATGATGCTTGGAGTGTAGATCGCCCCCTAGAGCCTGGAACCACACATCCTGGGGCTGGACAGGCTGTGTTTCACTCTCACACACTTCATATCAATGCATCTTCACAGAGACTACGACGCCCATGTTCAGCCGTGTTACCTGCACACAATACCCATAAGGCCATCTTCTTAAAGGGACGTGTCTTGCCCATAGTAGAGACATCTGCAGCAGACCTCTTTGAATATACTTGGTGGCTTGTCTCAGTGTGGAATCTGAAGTAATTCATTCATACAGTGCTGAACAAAGTCAGCTGACTGAAAAAGTCTGATTCACAATTCAATAATCTGCATCTAAAGGGCTTCGAAACAGAAAAACAAACGTTTGCTTTCTCTAAAACAGAGAATTCTACCAATAAACTGCAAACTGTGTAAAAAATATATTAGTTCCCTCATTAAAAGACCTTTTAATGAATTACAGTACTAACATAAAGCATGTCCACTTCAGTCACGCTTAGAGCACTCTGCTGCCCCCTAGTGTGCACCACAATCCAGTGCAGCGCCCTAGTCTCCCCTCTGCAGTCGCAGCGTCAGCGGGACTTGCAGCTGAAGGCAGCTACGCGTGCTTCTCTTGCAAACGGATCATTTGAATGATTTCCCCGCGTCGCTTTTTTGTATTTCTCCTTTTCTGGTGCAGCAGGAGGAACCCAGGTCTCACCGCACCAGCACCGGTCAGGGCACCGTGACCTCTGACACGGAGGTCTGTGCAACCCCAGACCGGTCACGCTGGATGATGCCACAGGCAGAATATGTCTAATTGCCACATGGCCTCGGTGCAAAACCTCCTCTCCTCTGTGAAGAGAAAAAGGAACCAAAAGCATTCCCGGGGCTGCGTCCTCAGGTCCCACTAGAGGCCCCCGGGCCCCCCACGGAGCCTGTTTCTGACAGTTTGCTTTGAAGAATGCACATTTTTTATGGGGCTTTGGCCGTTCCTCCTGATGCTGGGCCGATGCCCTTCTGCAGCCCTGCCCAGGAAGGATTGGGGCGGCGCGGCGCTCCGTGAAAAAGCCATTCCCACTCTGGAAGCCGTTTTACTTTTCCCGCTCCTCCGCAACCGTCACTGACGTTTGCACCAAAGCAGGTAGAAAGCCGTTCACACTCGCTACTGGAGAGACCGAGCGCTCCTGCTTTTGGATCATGACACATAAACATACATGTTTTTAGATAAAGGAGCCGTCAGAGGAGCAGAAGTCACGTCGGCCGAACACAGAAACATCCGACATCTTTTTGGGAAGTATTCGCAGCACTTCCTCAAACTGGCATCCCTCTTCTCAGGCTGCCATTGGTCGAAGCCCCCCCCTCCTCTGTCAGCTGATTCGCTGCCGGTATCTAAGGGCTGGCTGGCCAGTACGCTATAAATAAACTCAGTGCTGTCTCAGCAACCAGCCTATAATACTCATTAGCTGCTCCTCCCTCTCCCGTTCCACCTCTCCCACTGAGCAAGCAGCTTCCAATAGCAGCATTTCAACATACCCCCCCCCCCCCCCTAGCAACCCAATCCACCCGGCCTCCCTCCTTCCTTCATCACTGCTAATTCTCAGAGCCGTCAGCCCCCGAATCAGAATTATGACTATTGAAATCATTGCTCCTCAGATCTTTTCTTCTCCTCTTAGGAAAACACACACGTGTATCTTAACTGTGAGGTTACTGTGTAATACACACACAAGAAAATGTATTTAAACAACGGTCGACGAGATCATTTCAGTCCAATCAGAGGCAGTTTGAGGGTAGAGTGGTGACGACGGCCGATAAAGGACGGCGTCCGGTTCACACCGTCATCGTAGTTTAATCCATATCAATGTTCAATATTCAGAAAGAGGAGACCCAATTACTGGAAATCACAATGCAGCTCCAGCCTGGCGCAACATCCTGGAAGTAAAACCTGACTCGCTAGCACGGAATGGGGAGGAAACGTCAGAAACACACGCAGAAGAACAGAGTTAATAAAGTTTAGAGACAGACATGAGGGACGCTGTCCTGCAGCATCTGTTTGAGACAGAAATGAGGGACGCTGTCCTGCAGCATCTGTTTGAGACAGAAATGAGGGACGCTGTCCTGCAGCACCTGAGACAGAAATGAGGGACGCTGTCCTGCAGCATCTGTTTGAGACAGAAATGAGGGACGCTGTCCTGCAGCATCTGTTTGAAACAGAAATGACGGACGCTGTCCTGCAGCACCTGTTTGAGACAGAAAAGAGGGACGCTGTCCTGCAGCATCTGTTTGAAACAGAAATGACGGACGCTGTCCTGCAGCATCTGTTTGAGACAGAAAAGAGGGACGCTGTCCTGCAGCATCTGTATGAGACAGAAATGAGGGACGCTGTCCTGCAGCATCTGTTTGAGACAGAAATGAGGGACGCTGTCCTGCAGCATCTGTTTGAGACAGAAAAGAGGGACGCTGTCCTGCAGCATCTGTGTGAGACAGAAATGAGGGACGCTGTCCTGCAGCATCTGTTTGAGACAGAAATGAGGGACGCTGTCCTGCAGCATCTGTGTGAGACAGAAATGAGGGACGCTGTCCTGCAGCATCCGTTTGAGACAGACATGAGGGACGCTGTCCTGCAGCATCTGTTTGAGACAGAAACGAGGGACGCTGTCCTGCAGCATCTGTGTGAGACAGAAATGAGGGGCGCTGTCCTGCAGCATCTGTTTGAGACAGAAATGAGGGACGCTGTCCTGCAGCATCTGTGTGAGACAGAAATGAGGGACGCTGTCCTGCAGCATCTGTTTGAGACAGAAATGAGGGACGCTGTCCTGCAGCAACTGTTTGCTGTTTTGACCAAAGACTGGCTCAGATATTTAATATAAGTGTTTGGTCTTTGATCTTGAGACCTTTACGAGTCTCAGCCCGCGTGTCCAAAGCCCCTCCCCATAGTGGAGGCTGCATCAAAACAATAGAGGGGTTCGTCCTTTTCGTATCCCACAATGCAAGGCCATATTTGTGGGCAGCGTTTACAGAGACGTATATATATACCATCGCTAATCATACGCGTACTTATCCCCAAGTATTGGCTGGACATGAACTTTGTTTTGGTTTTGTAACATGGAGAAATATTCTGAGTCACCCGACAAGAAGGCTTTTACTCGTTACGAGGAGGAAACGGCTGTGAGATCCTGAAAGATCGACTCGTCTGAGTGGAGTGAAGCTCACTTCCTGTTCCCTGATGTAGCGTTTCGTTAGCATTTTAGCAGCTGAACGGTTTTCGCTGCTCTTCCTGTATATCGGGGGCGTTGAACTCATTTTAGTTCAGGGGCCACGTGCAGCCAAGTGGGCCGGACCATTAAAATCATAGCATAGCTCATCAGAGCTGTAAATAACAACACATTCATGGTTTCCCTTTGTTTGTTCCCTCTGTATTACAGTGGACAACTTCGGAATTGCAGGTTATTGTAAAAGATTAAAGTTCATGTTTCATTGTATTTTTTTACTTTGGGATTTACTCTGCTGGCCAGATTGAACCCATTGGGGGGCCGTATGTTTGACACCCCTGCTGTATATTCTGTCTTTTATTCAGAGAGCTGTGTTTTTATCTGAAGGCTTCAGGGAACCGGTGAGCTAGCCGGCGTTTAGCTACAGTCGTAGCATCGGATCGGAGGATTGCAGCAACCCACGCTCTGCTTCGCCGTTCACTCTTCTGTTCTGCTGCTTCCCCCTTTCCAAGAAATAACACGAGGAACGTGATGAAAGCTCTTTTTTTCGCTCCCACCGTGATTGTGACAGTTTATAATAGCACACGTAGTCGGCTTCATCACTGGAAGAACGGTCGACAACACGGAGTGTGTAAACACAGTCTGCAAGTATGGCTGCCCGCAATGCATTATGGGTCATCTAGAAAAGGACAAACCACTCTATATGATGAAATATAAATACAGTAAACGGGTACAACTTTGCAACCTTACTCTCAGCAACCAGTGGGATCTAAGAGACCCACGTCTGTCACAGTTCTGGCTCGACTCAACTCGACGCTGAGCTTTTGTATTTCTGTGCATCCATTACAATTCCAGACAAGATGAACAAAAACGCCATGACCGAGTGGGTACATACATAATATTCTGCACAGCAAAAAGCAATGGCTGCCACATCCAAACAGCCCAATGGCTTTATTTTTATTGCAGCAGCAGCGTTAGGGAGGTGCAAACGTTCAAACCGTAGACGAGGAGCTCGATCGGTGCTTCATCAAACACTCCTCCTGCTCCTGATTCGTGGTTTAGATTCTTACAAATTGCTCGAGTTCCTTTAGGTGACTGAGGCCATCCAGTCCTTCAGATTCCAAGTGGAGCGGTAGAAGATAGTTAGTTACAGCAAATCCCAGAAAATACATAATATGGCCTGAGGGCCTCAAACAGCATCAGGACATCAGGATTGGGACGAGTCAGTAATATCAGTAATAGTATGTACCACTCTAAAATGCACTGAAAACATCATGTAAAAACCAAACAGCAGAATGGTTTAACTAGTCGACTAGGTTTAAGGTTTAACCTCTAAAATAAGTTATAATTCACAAAAAAATAAAAATGTATCTATTAAATGTAGCTTTTAGCATCATTCAATGATGAATTTAATGAACCTGGTTGTGTCATCGTTACAGGAAGTGATCTTCAGCGATCTTCAGACCCCCGCACAAATAGTCCTAAAAACTGTGCTTGAACTAATCTGAAGTCTCTTTGTTGAGCTCAATCAACTGAAAATATATTGATAAAGTGGCTTTATGGGCCTTCTGGCTTCCTTTAGTTGTCTTTTTAGCACCAAATTGTGTGTCTTTTATTTTACAATAGAATTTACAGAACTGTTTAATAGTTTGGGGGGGGGGCAAAGCAATGACTGCATTCCTAATCCCACTAATCCCATTAAAAAGAGTGAGTGATGGTCGATATTACTGTGCAGAGACACACGTGTAACGCGACGCTAAAATGTTATTTCGGTACGAAAAAGGGAGAAAAGAATTACTAAAAATGTTTTTATTTTAAAAATGCAAACAGTATAATTTGTATAAAAGCCACCAATTTGGGTGATATTTCAAATAAATTAGACTGAGTTTTTAAAACTACTGTATTGTAACAATTTTAAAATCTTAATAAAATCATAAATAAGCTAAAACTGTAAATTTTGAACACTTAGCAACAGCCTGAATATGACAAATGTAACTACTACTACTACTACAGTTACTACTAGTAGTACTACTAACTAGTTTTTGGCTAGAAAGATTAAGTTCTCCACATTTCCTGCAGAAAGCACAGATCTGGTTGCCGTGACAACGTCTCCAGCAGAGGAGAAAACCCATTTGTTAGCAACAGGGCTAGCTGGGATACAGAGCTAATGCTTTGCTAGTTTTGCTATGTGTGCACGTCTGCGAGCTTCCAGCTCGCCTCCCCCTCAGTCAACGGTGTCCAACACTCAAAGCCACCTCTTTGGCCTCCTTCAAAAAGGCCCTAAAAATACACCTTTCAGGGGGACAGAAACGGAGATAGCCATCACGACTCTCTCCGGGTCAAACCCCCCCTCCTTTTTTTTTGTCCACCTATGTTGCACGTATTAATTGCTTTAGTAATTTATTGTAATTTATGTAAGTTATTTATTGTCATCTCGCATCAGTGGTGTAATTTATTTTAGATTAATTGTTAGTTTGCACTGGCGGTGTAATAACATTTTATTTTTGTCTTTCTAATGTTACGTTGCATCAATTGCGTAATTTAATATTGGATTTATTTTTATTTGTATTGTTATTTGTATTGTTTTTTGTGGATGATTTATGTACGAAGGACTTTCAACGGAAACAAGCCCGCAAGGGCTTTTTTGAAATGCTCCTCTTAGACAGGATGTTTGACGTTATTTGTACTGTAATACATGCTACTGTTTGACTGTACTTGTACTGTAATACATGCTACTGTTTGACTGTACTTGTACTGTAATACATGCTACTGTGTGACTGTACTTGTACTGTAATACATGCTACTGTGTGACTGTACTTGTACTCTAACATTCTATCTAATAAATATATTCATCATCATCAAAGGCGTCCGTACGGAAACACGCCCAGGACTTTAGTTCTAACTTTAGTTAGGAGCCCCAGCCGGGAGCCCCAGCGAGGAGCCCCAGCGAGGAGCCCCAGAGAGGAGCCCCAGAGAGGAGCCCCGGCGAGGAGCCCCAGAGAGGAGCCCCAGAGAGGAGCCCCAGCGAGGAGCCCCAGAGAGGAGCCCCAGCGAGGAGCCCCAGCAAGGAGCCCCAGCGAGGAGCCCCAGAGAGGAGCCCCGGCGAGGAGCCCCAGAGAGGAGCCCCGGCGAGGAGCCCCAGAGAGGAGCCCCAGAGAGGAGCCCCAGCGAGGAGCCCCAGAGAGGAGCCCCAGCGAGGAGCCCCAGCGAGGAGCCCCAGAGAGGAGCCCCAGAGAGGAGCCCCAGAGAGGAGCCTGCTGACTGAACGCTTCTCAGAACAGGGAGGGAACATTTGCTGTTCGAGCTTCTCTGCTGCCAAAGATCTGCTCAGAGGACTTCATTTGGAGACTTTTATTTTTATCCTTGCATCTTATTTGTGGCACTAATAATCCATGGTTTGCATTCCCTTTTCCTTATGCAGGAATCGGCCCTTATTACTATTTTATATATATTATTTATAAAATAGTGTTTCATACCATTTCATATTTACCTATAAAATATTGTAGCATTCTTACGCAGCCAATGTTCACGCCTGTCTAGCGATGCCGTGGTACTTTCAGTGAACTTGAAATACATTTTCAAAAATAAATCCCTTAACCTGCACCCCTCAGCGGAGAGGATATTATAGTTTCCATAGTCACGTGATTTGTACTAGGCTTGGCACCCGGAATAAATATAAACGGCAAATAATAGATTTCTGTATTGGAATTCTTTTAGAAGCGCAGCAGGAACAAATGTCCTGATCAACCAATCACGGCAACCTTCCAGAATAAACAACTTTACAGCGGCTCAAAAAGTGTAAATCAACCATCTCAAGTTAAGAACACTCACAAGTCACGCCTTCCATCAATGCTAGCCAAGCAAACATTTTATTTGTATATGCACATTGTGTCTGACAAATGAAGAGCGCCGCACCTTCTCCAACAACGCAGTTTTCGAACGAAAAAAGGAGTTTACGAGAGGAGCCGAGGCGAACCGAAGACACGCCAACGAAGGCGGAGTCTCCGAGTAGCTTCAGTTCGAGTCGAAGGCAGCAGCAGGACGCCTGGCAAAGGAGAGAGGAACGCAGCGACGACGGCCGTTGAATTCAGGAAGGACATTATCAACAAATATGATAATATATATAGTCTAGAGGGGTTTTATTCTGCCCCGTGACGAGTGAAGAAGGGCCAAAGCGAGAAGTCATTTCATGCTCCAGGACCAAGAGATTTTTAAAAGCGTCATTTCCTGCTCGGAGCAAAGCCTGCGGTGACGAGGGGGCGTTTATCAGCAGGACAACGTTCCAGCACACAATGCGAACACTAGCCGTTATTTGTGCGCTCTTCACCGTCGGTGATGCTCAGGCTCGGCCAGCCGGCGGCGCTTAACCCGACAGAACGCACCAAGGTCAGATCGGCTAGCATGAAAACGTGTCCACACTGAGCAGCTGTAGCTTCCTGTCAGGGGCATCAAGGCGCCAAAAGAAAAGCCCCGCCTATCAAAAAGCGTCCCTGCAGACTGTCTAAAAAAAATAGGCATCGTCAAGGACAGACCTGGGCTTTGTACGGCCCCAGGGCCGCTTACGGCCCTTTGGTTGACGCCGACCGGCCCGTGTAAGGTTAATTGGAAATGACAAAATAAACACATTTTCCAATTCTACTTCACACACGTACTAAAACTGCATTCAGTGACAGTTCAGTATGAAGTATCTTTCTTAATGAGCACAAACACAATATTGTGACGTCTTTAGGATGCTGAGAACCGTCACACAACGTTCCAACAGTATGTTAAACTCAAAATGTGTTTCAGAGTTACTCAAAACGTTCACTAATACGAGTCACAAATGTAAAACGTTCATTTATTTTACCAGTTTTGAATAAATTGTATTTTACATTGCTTAATTATAACATATACTCTTACAAGCTTGTTAAAACGATGATATTTACTGCTTTTTTTATAAAGAAATACAGTTAATATTACGCAGAATTGAGTTCAGCCTTTTGGCCCGCCCCCCCCATAATATTTTCTGTGGCCCCAAAGGAAATAATAATTGCCCACCCCTGGTCAAGGAAAGCAAAGAATAAGAGGCAGCGCCTCTTCTGACGGTTAATGTGTATAGCATATGGTTTGCCAGTCACGCCAGGGACAAATTTATTTTGTGTTTTCTGTGGAAACCACAAAAGTAAGATTGGCTTAAGATTCGAAACATGAAAAGACACTATTTAGGTCTCACCTTGAATCGGAGCTTCTCGCAGACGAGACTTAAAAAGGCCAGAGGGCACGATCTCGCGCTCACTACGGTTAGCAGAAGGTCAACGTGCGTGTAGCCTGCCGGGTAGGCCACACACAGACCCCCTACCTGGGACAGGTGGATGAGCAGCATCCTCAGCTCAGTGTCCCTGAATGACGGACCACAACTCTTTGATCTTAGCAACAGTATTAATCATGCTGCTAGCATTAGCACAATCGCTGACGCACACTCCCTCACGAAAGCATCGAAATGGAGCCTACGCCACGAAACATCAAACAGACGAAACATCAAACAGACATAGCGCTTCACAAGCAAGGAAGCCGAGTGTGTGTGTGTGTGTGTGTGTGTACTGACTCTTGCTATTGCGCAACAGGGCAGAGGTGATCCAGGGTCCTGATTGGACCATCCTGCTAGAGGGCACAGTCTTGTCCTCCACAGATGACGATGTGATCACCATGGAAACGCTTGCAATCGTTCAGTCCAGAAGCGAAATAGTGTCGAAGCAAACACTCGTGGGTTTCTAGCGACTCTCATAACAAGCGTTTCCCGTCCCAGAGTTCACTTCAGCCGTTTACATCCGCTCTGATAGGGCCACCGAGCAGCCAATCAGAAGGCACCGTCTACCCTGCTCCTTTCTAACTACGGTTTCTAAGGCAAACTACTGGCGTGCAGGCAGCCGGTATCTCTGAAGTACAACTCTGGGTATATATTCATCCCTCCGTGGGTCGAGGGACAGAATCCTGGTTCCAGTCGGGGAGCTTCTGATTGGTCGGCGTCCACGCAGTTTCGTACATTCTTTGTGTATTCTAGACGTGCGCTGCTAGTTAGCATATCGCTGTCCTCGTGTTCAACTAGCGGCACGGATTAAACCCAGTGTCCACGCAGTCGATGAGACATCCTGCAATCTGGCACCGGTTTAAGTGTGAGGGGCCGCCAGTAGTCCCAGTAGTCCCAGAAGTCCCAGTAGTCCCAGTAGTCCCAGTAGTCCCAGAACCTCCGAGCACAAAGTGGAGCCAAGGGGGGGGGGGGGGTTGTGTTATTTTACACAACAGATTCAAATACTTCCTGTTTACTTCCAAGAATGCAGGTGAAACAGATCGACTAGCTCCAGGTGCTAACCAGGTTAGCCCAACATGCTGCCAGGTGGGCGAGTTCGTGCGAAGAAACGGGGTGGAATAACAGGAGGGTGGAGGAGAGTCGGGTTCCAGCTGCCTGCCTTTACCCCATCCTGTCCCCTAAAATTAGCTCCGATCACTGAGAGGGGGGGGGGGGCTCGTCACTGGACGGACAGGGCAGCGTTATCACTCACATTAATCCAGTGACACACGCAGCTCCGGGGGGGGGCGGCTGGCCTCTGCCGGGGGGGGGGCGTCTAAGAAGCTGGCCCAGCAACGCGTCGGAATTCCCTGCGTAAGCTAGCCCGTCCGCTGCGGCTCCCGCAAAGGGACAGTTACGAGACGCGCCCACGCAAGCCCGTCTCCCGCGTGGGTCAACCGAGAATCCACGGTCACGGGAGGGTGTTCCCGGGGTCGTCCATGTTTCCGTGTTCACCAGCGCGTCGGAAGCCGAAGCCGAAGCTGCTCGCAGCGGCGCCCGCAGCGCGTCCGCGCCGCCGCCGTCCGGAGAAGAACGGAACAAGCCGAATCACGTCAAGTTCCGGAGTTTGCCGACGCTCGGGTCGCCGTTCGACGAGCCCCCTCCGTCCGCTCCCACGCAGCGCGTCCTCGGGAAAAAGGCTTTTATTCCTCCGCGATGAAAAGCATCACAAATGTGTCTTCACCGCGTAATTCCGAGGCGTTTTCCACACCGCGCCCCCCCCCCGCGTTAGCCGGAATCTGTGACGCCCGCCCACACGGCTCCCTGAGACCGCCTCACGGACTGTACCATGTTCCTTCCGTAGGGGTGGGCGCGCCTCACACACTGCTGATAAAGGCGCGAATAAAGCACACGCACGCAGACGAAGACGTGCAATCGCAGTAAAACGCACGCGAGACATTTTACGTCATCTCGGGATGATTTATTCAACTTTACAGCCGTTTTCGAGGGACGCCATGTTTAACCTTCAGTCCGCCAGCTGTAGTCTGCTCCGAGCGGAGCTCTCCTCCCGTTCGGTCCATTTATAGTAACGGGGGGGAAACTTTATATATACACTAGTGCATCGACAACCATTGCTTAAACCCTTATCGCTACGACTCTGGGATACACGGCCTACTTAAAAGTACTTCCTAACAAGTCCAAACTTAACCTGAGAATACACGGAATGGCGTTATAGTTATTTAACTTCACATTCAAGGGAAGGAAACATTATCTTATTGATCTTTCAATGTGAGACCTCGGCCAGGGGAAGAACAATACATGTGACAGTATTTATTTAACTTTTGATTCGCCTCCATTCACATTTTAACGCCGTTTGTTCATCGCTCCGGTATAAATGTTTCAGCTGCTCGACTCGCCTCTCCGGGCTCTGCTGCTACCCGACGCTGTGGCAGCTGCAACGCTATTGGCCGCGCAACGCTCAGTGCTCGACTGTGATTGGACGGCGCGCAGACCAGCGGGGAGGGGCGTTCGGCTCCGGTTCCCAATGCCTCTTCAAAAAGCGCGAGGCAGGTCTGACGCGGAAATAGTTTAAAGATGTCAAGCAGAAATGGAAAGAGGGAGGAGTCCGGGAGCCGAGCCGAGCCGAGCCGAGCCGAGCCGAAGCCCGGTGCTGCTGCTACCCGAGCCTGCCGGCTAAATCAGGCGCAATGGCGGCTGGGAACAGCCCCGCCCACAAACAGCGTCACAGACCGGCACGGCGCTGCGATCCTCAGAAGAGCTTCAAATACAAACTAAAGTTCAAAGAAAGGAACTCATTTTCCAGTTCATCTGTGCAGATGAACCAGTCAGTAAACTGGGAACTGATACAGTTAATCTGTGCAGATGAACCAGTCAGTAAACTGGGAACTGATACAGTTAATCTGTGCAGATGAACCAGTCAGTAAACTGGGAACTGATACAGTTAATCTGTGCAGATGAACCAGTCAGTAAACTGTGCAGGACAGGCGCTTCTGTCTTTACTTTCGGTCTTCATTCCTCATTTCAGTAAAGTGGCAGGATGGTCGCATGGATTAAACTAAACAAATACTAAATACATAATGCTACAGAAAAACCAGCCTTTTAAATAATTATTCTAAAACAGTTTAATTCCACAGCAAGCCACGGTAAATGCGGTGAAAAGTAACCGTCACACGCAAAATGAATCGGCGCAGGCGAGCCGTAGACTCAGGTGCAACCTGAAAGGGTCCGAGCAGAAGCAATTGTTTTATTGTAGGATCAATACTTCGGGATCGGAACATATTCAATTCTCCCAAGTATAGAAAGGTTTGAAGACACGTCACCGTCATGAGATCAAAGGAGGAGGGAGACCGGATGGAGGTAAAAGCAGCAACGATAAGCATCTCTCAGTCATCCATTTAAAAAGAGCAATCCATCACAGCGATAACTTTAAATCAGTCGTAACAATCAAACGTGTTAAACTTTAAATCAGTCGTAACAACAAACGTGTTAAACTTTAAATCAGTCGTAACAATCAAACGTGTTAAACTTTAAATCAGTCGTAACAATCAAACGTGTTAAACTTTAAATCAGTCGAACAACAAACGTGTTAAACTTTAAATCAGTCGTAACAATCAAACGTGTTAAACTTTAAATCAGTCGTAACAATCAAACGTGTTAAACTTTAAATCAGTCGTAACAACAAACGTGTTAAACTTTAAATCAGTCGTAACAACAAACGTGTTAAACTTTAAATCAGTCGTAACAATCAAACGTGTTAAACTTTAAATCAGTCGTAACAACAAACGTGTTAAACTTTAAATCAGTCGTAACAATCAAACGTGTTAAACTTTAAATCAGTCGTAACGATCAAACGTGTTAAACTTTAAATCAGTCGTAACAACAAACGTGTTAAACTTTAAATCAGTCGTAACAACAAACGTGTTAAACTTTAAATCAGTCGTAACAATCAAACGTGTTAAACTTTAAATCAGTCGTAACAACAAACGTGTTAAACTTTAAATCAGTCGTAACAACAAACGTGTTAAACTTTAAATCAGTCGTAACAATCAAACGTGTTAAACTTTAAATCAGTCGTAACAATCAAACGTGTTAAACTTTAAATCAGTCGTAACAATCAAACGCAGCATTTATTTAAACCTTCTACTCTGCCCAATGGCCGCTGGGCCAGGCTGCAGCCTCCCCCATGACCCCCACATAGGATGAGGATTTACAGAATATGGGTCGATGGAAAGTAGCGGAATGTCGTCATAATCCTTATGCATTGCTTGAAGACCCCCCCCCCCCCCCCACGTTTTAAGGTGAGCACTCCTAATCCTCAACGCGGTTTTGAGGGAAAGCTCCAACGTTAGCGGCGCAAACAAAAGCGTGTAACAGTCGCCTGTTACAAAGCGCAAGAAACACGCGCAGCTGTCAAAGAGTTCTTTCACACCGAACTGGACCGTCTTCTTAATACCAACCTGTAGCCAGCCTGCATCACTTTGCCACGCCCACTTGGTTTCCAAAAACACCCTTGATGTAGTTCAATCGGGAGGCGGGACTTTGAGAGGCCCCTAAACCGTTAGGCCGAAGCCTAGCGCATGCTAGCGCCGCCAATCCAACTCGTTTTAACTCAGATTATAATGCAGCACAGATTAGCGCATTAATAAATCTCATCTCGAGATATAACATCTTCAGAAGGCTGAAAATGTTGGACAATTGATCTGGATACAAATATTTGATAACCTTCTTGTTACCATCGCAACAGAAAATAAAATCATTTTGACTTTGATCTCAACTTAAAATTGAAAATGGATGGATATAAAAAATATTGACATTTTCAGAGTAATTTCTGCTCTGAATTACATATTTTGCCAATAAATGCTTTTAGTTTGCAGCAGGTGTTATTCCGTTATTTCATCTCACTGCTTCGTCGTTAGTTTTCACACGTTTGATCTGGTTTTTAGCAGCTTCTCGGCTCAAACGCTGCTTCGGTGCGCCGGTTGGCGCAGCACGCTGCACTGCTGCAGCTGACCGGCGGACCTACGCAGGCTGACGTTAAGGTCACGATCGTCTCCTATTGTCTCCCGATCAACGTATCACTGAATCCGTCAATAAACCGGAGATTCCAGCGAGCTGCGTTCAGCCGAACGAACAAGCAGGCAGATTAGAGCGGCAGCGAGAGGAGGACGAGCGGGCTCAGAGACTCACGTGCCTTGCAGCAAAATTCCACCCGGCAACTACATAACGTACCATGGCAACAGCCTTGCCATTGGTCCCTGGTGCGTTTTCAAATGACCAATGGGATGGCCAGCCACGGGTGATGCTTGTTGCTAGGTAAACATGATGCAGAGGAAAGATAGAGGAGCAGAATTACCATGCTGCTACTGCAGGGTGCGTTCAGAAAGGAGTGGAGGAGCACTTCACACGCGGAGATACCCTTCTGAGCCGGTGCCCGAGAGACGGAACATAAAGAAACAGGGATGACACAGGCAAAGGGGAGTCAGGCGCACGTACGGGACGCTGCCGTCGACGCAGACACGCTCATTGTGCTCTTTAAATGACATTTAGTCACATGGTTTCGACATTAATTCACACCATTTCAGCTTTAAAATATCAAAAGTATTTTGCCTGCACTCTGTCGCTAACTGAACAATGCTAACATTCATTTGAATGAAATATAAAAAAGAAATTGCACAACATAGGCCAAATCAAATGTCAACAGAAACAATCTGCAGCTCTTTTCTACGCGATCTATCACAGCCTAACAAACAGTGACCGGACGCTGAAGCAGGGCTACAGTTGGACATCGGTGCAAAGCGGGACGCGTCCTAAAAGCGGGACACGTCCTAAAAGCGGGACGCGTCCTAAAAGCTGCATGCTGTAAACCCTAAAGTTTACTAACGACCGCTCTGCCAGGCTGAAGCTCGGGTCGGAGACAGAGACGCTCTGCTGGTAGGACGTCCACAGTGAGACGTAGCGTTAGACGTTGTTAACTTCACCGCGGTTTTATGCTTTTGTTCAGATACACACAAAAAAAACCAACAACATTTAGAATCATTTGCAAATTAAACCACAAATGAAAGAAAAGAAGACAACATTTCAAATATTGACAAATAAATGTTTTGTTTAGAGAACGCTGTCCTCATTCTCGTCCATCATTTACGGTGCTTTAGATCCGTATTCAGGCCATTACGCCCATCCATTCAGCCTCCTGACCGCCCCTCACTAACTTGCTCACGTCACTGCAGGGACGATGACATCACTATTCCCATATCTGGCTTTTCATTTATCGATCATACAGTACACATCTGTGAGACATTTTTAATTCATTTCATTCACCATTTGTATTTATCAATTTACCTCACTAGCCCATTTCTAACAGTGGCTGCGTTTACATGGACACATTTAATCAGATTAAAAGCCTGATCGGAATAAAAATGCTTCATGTGCACACCCAAATCGGAATAGTCTGATCCGATCAAGCTCAATCCGATCAAGATTCTATTCCGATCGAGAGGGGTGGTTTGTACCGATCGATTGATGATCCGATCAGGGCGCATGAAAGCACTTATTCCGATGTTTCGGTACAAGCCGTTTTTACTGCGCACGTCTGTGACGTGGGCTAAACACGCTAATGCTATTCCCTGAAGCTAGCTGAAGCAGAGCGAGCGAAAGACAGAACCGGTCAGTATCTGAGACAAACACGTTGCCGGAGACATTAAAGAGAAGAGACTTATCAGATTAGAGGACGAGAGCAGCAATCGGGCAACGATGTATTTACGCTCCACGCTAACGTTAAGACACGGATCCTTTAAACGGCAGGAAGAATTAAACACGTTAACTTAAATACATTTTACAATTGAGGGACTTCCTTCCTTCAGCCAAACGTTTTTACATTTTATATTGTTCCGGCGCTTTTCTTCCACAGAATAGCCAATAATTTATGTTCAAGAGTCAGAGGTGAGATTTTAGGAGTCGATTGAATGAAATCAGAACGCTGTACTTTAAATACGCAACTCCTAATCAGAATACTTTAATAATCCCACAGGGAAATTATATAATATATATATATATAATCATTGGGGTCGATGGAGCAGATCAGGAAGTGTATGACGGCGTCTGTAAACGCCCGTACATTAAAACGAATGTGGGAAAAAACAGAACCATTTAAACTACGAAGAACTTCGTCTGTATTTGCACCTGGGATTAAAAACCCACAAAAAAAAGTATGCACCACTTTACATAGAATACGCGTTCACAATACTTGATTGTTTTTACTGAGCGACATATTTCTCAGTTTTGTTCTGTGATTCTGAGAATTCCTGCTCAATGAAAAAGGGAAGCAATGTTTGTACCGAACAGCTGGACGAATTGTTCCTTTATCTGCCAGGAAGATTAAATTAACTGCTCACACACGTTTACTGGACAACGTAAACACTACAGATGCATGACGGGTTTATAGAATATCGGCGTTTATTAAATTACCCAAATGTAACAGATTCCAGACGAATGATTTCAGTCATCGATACCAGAAGAAAATACAACACACAAAGTAGAGCCGCAGTAATTACAGATATATTTAGAACTAACTATTGGATAATAGTTAATAGTTGTTCACTTTTATTTATGTACAGAATCGGAATTCTTCTTCCATCACTGTCGATCAGTGTAAACATGTTGAACTGGACGTCAGTGTTTCCACCATGTCCAGCTCCGTGAAGCTGCTGAGCTAATGCTAGCTGAAGCTAAACTAATAAATAAACACAATGAATGCTGGACGCAGGACATCCCCGGGGACGTGCAGAGTATCGGACAGGACTGGTACCCAAACCGTTTGCGATGTCACACATCACGCTTGGACAAATCGCGTTTAAAAAAATCAGATTTTAAATGAGCACAGAGAAAGTTACAATTTCTGTAATGAGCGTTTCCTGTTCGAACTATGAAATGTAAAAACTACGAGACAAACTTATTTGGACCCAGGAGGAGCAGTTACAGAAAGTGAATGGACGGATTTTTAATGTACAATTTACAAATGAACGGCACAGAAGGAAAGTGACTTTCAACATGTGGGGGCAGCAGCGGCGCGGTGGGACGGGACGGGGGGCAACTGGAGGGGGGGGCAGTCTACCTCGAGGGTACTGACAAGGTGCCCTTAAGCAAGGCACGGGCCCCCCCTCCCCCCAACCAAATTACTCCAGGCACGCCGATCATGGTGCTGCCGTCAGCCTATGCCCTCTCTGCATGCTACGGAGCCCCTACACACACACACACACACACACACATTATATATTAGCGGTGCACCGATTGAAATGTTCTGGCCGATCACCTATTATTAAAAAGTCCTGACCTGCCAATACCGATTTAGGCCGATACAGCTCGGACTGAATCAACGCGGGAGGCGACGCCATTCGGCTCATAGGGCGTAGCGAACTGAGGCCCCTGTAGGGAACCCAGACCCCTGTAGGGAAACCAGACCCCTGTAGGGAAACCGAGACCCCTGTAGGAAACCGAGACCCCTGTAGTGAACCCAGACCCCTGTAGGGAACCGAGACCTCTGTAGGGAACCCAGACCTCTGTAGGGAAACCAGACCCCTGTAGGGAACCGAGACCCCTGTAGGGAACCGAGACCCCTGTAGGGAACCGAGAATCCTGTAGCAAACCGAGACCCCTGTAGTGAACCCAGACCCCTGTATCAAACCCAGGAAAACAGGCAGTCAAGCAGGAAGGTCTGCTGCTGTTTATGCACTAACTTTATCCTTTTTGCTTGTGAGAATGTCGACTAACTGTTGGAGGGAAACCTCCCTGAAGAAACAGACTGACCAATCAGAAGCTGGAACACAGCATTCGTTCATAACACTGAAGGGGGCGCCGTCAGATTGATTGTATGATTGTATCTGGATGACATTAGTGTAAAGAGAACAAACTTTATAAAGTTTGCTTTAAAATAAATAACAGACGCTCCACCGGATCGTTTAAAACCAGAACCTTGTGAACAAAACAGACAGAAAAAACTAAACGCAAACTAACTACTAACTAAAGACCAACATATCACAGTCATCATTTAAGCCAGTCGCAATAAGCTGGGAACCTGTTGAGGTGTTCCGCTGGCTCGCCGTGCGCTATTACTGCCACCCACGTGACCCCGTACAGGTTTGGTCCAGTTGTAGGCAAGACTGGAATAACATGTGCACACAGAGTATAGATATACAGGCACTGTTGCCAGGCGAGGTACCGTCAGGTTCAGTGTGAGACCCAGAAATAGTGTCCCAGTAATGACAGGTGGACGGGCCACATACCCCCCCCCTCGTCCAAATTACCACTAGGGACATAGTGTCAGACCTAAAGTCAGACTAAACTTACACCAAACAAGCTGGCTGACAGGCGATCAATCTCGAGTCTCTCCGAGCAGCGTCGCGTCAGGAATCTCTTCAAATGACCACGGCCGCTGTTTGTGTCACGCGTCGCTCGCTTCCATGCTAGTTTGCTAACAATAAGGCGACCAATCAGAGCAAGGCCAGGTCCAACGTCACTCTGGGGGTTGCCGGGTTGGAATCGCACGAAAACAGGAAAGCTGCTAAGTTTAGCGGTAGGCGCTGCAGTTTTTACGCGCGCTGAGCACACCACTCACTTCATTGTGCAAAATCGGGTTTCCAGGTCGGGGGGCCCCCTAGTGGCCAGGGGGCCCTAAGCAGCTGCTGAGGTTGCTTATAGGGTGGGCCGGCCCCGTTTCCACTCCACCTGCAGCTGATGCCGACACCGATGTGACATCATGCAGGCTGAGCTTGCAAAGCAACAGACTAAACATGGACACCCCTTCTGGTCTCAGGAGACTTCAGCCATGTCTCTCGCTCTCCAACAACCTACCCATTTTCCAGGAAGTGAGCGAGTCAGCGAGGGGTGGGGTCGGTGGGTAAGACTTTTAATATGCTACAGGGGTCGACGTTGACTTTTTTTAGGTGGATGCCCGATACCATTTGAAGGTCGGCCACAAATATTTTACTTTCTTTTCCGTAATGTCTCTAATAGACGATGGACTAATGATTGTCCGGATTCAAAAAGGCCTGGATAGTTTTCTGACCGAGATGAGACAAATGTTCTTTTCCTGTGTGATTCATACGAACATTTAGACTCGGGGGGGGGGGCACCGATTGCAATTTTCTGGCCGATCACCGCTTTTGTAAAAAGTCCTGACCTGCCGATACCGATTTTTTAATTAACTGACAGCAACATCTTCAGTGTTCCAATCTTATTTTAGTGAAAACAAACTAAACTTGTGCAACAGGTGACGCTGCAGACCTGTTTCAAGCCTCCCACCAAAAAAAAAGTACACAGCGGTAATTAGCTTTTACAAATGAAAGGAAATGACGAGGTTTGAGGTCGTTAATAAAATAACTATCTACAGGACAAACTAACAAACCGACCTGAACCACCAACGAGGCGTCCTGAGTTTTCTTTAAGTTTCCTTTCTTGTGGTGCAAAAAGACTAAATGCAGCAGCTTTGTGACAATTTCAATGTAGAATAACTTACAGGACAAAAAGCTCCTAAAAGTGAAACAGTCCAATAGTTTATAATGTTTAACGTTTTCATAAGTCAAAGGCTAATAACAAGAATTAACACGGCTCAGGTCATTTCTGCTCTTTCACCAGACAGGTGGCGTCTTTCCTCATCTGTACCGTATATCCAGCCAAGCTAAACAGACCAGCGTTCAATGCAGCAGGGGGCGGAGCCATAGGCTGGGGCAAGTAGGCGGGGCTGTCAGTGATTTAATGGCAGAGCAGGAGGAGACAGTGGAGGTAGATAAGATCGGTTTCATCGTTCGGTGCATCCCTACAAAATACACGACGCCTTTGATAAAAGTCGTGGCTCGAGGGGAACCATGACTTGGCCATACATCTGGATCAGGTTCTTTAATAGGCCCACCCAACCATGCCCTGTTTTTGGTAGTGCATGGTCCTTTTCTCACCCCATCACACTCCACTCTTCTCAAGTCAGGAAGCAGCTGGATAGACTTCGACAGGCAGGTGGGCCGACTGGCATCAGCCCCAGGTTGCTGCAGACCTGCAGACACACCAGTTCAACCTGAGGCTGAAGCAGCAGAGCATCCCCACCCTGTGGAGAAACTCCTGCCTGGTGGTTCCTGTCCCCAAAAAGAGTCCTGCACACATCCAGCAGTGCCTCCAGACCTGTTGCCCTCACATCTCAGATGATGAAGACCCTGGAGAGACCGGTCCTTACTGGCATCAAACTAACAGCGACTGAGCACATGGATCCTCCACGGTTTGCCTTGGAAGATGTGTTTCATCTACGTGCTAGAGATCACAGGATCACCTGGACACCGTCCTGCGGTGCAGCTGGGAAGACCTTCAACACGATCCAGCCGAGACCATTTCACTGGACAGGATTTGTTAATCCCAAGGCCAGCGCCACCCCAGGAGGGCAGTCAGTCTTGAACAATCTCATCCACCCTCTACTTTGTTCTCTGGAGGTGTTTCCACAGAGCTCCTTCAGCCACAGACTGTTTCTCTAGAATGCAGGACTAAGATTCCCTCTAGAATGCGGGACTAAGATTCCCTCTAGAATGCAGGACTAAGATTCCCTCTAGAATGCGGGACTAAGGTTCCCTCTAGAATGCAGGACTAAAATTCCCTCTAGAATGCGGGATTAAGGTTCCCTCTAGAATGCAGGATTAAGGTTCCCTCTAGAATGCAGGACTAAGGTTCCCTCTAGAATGCAGGACTAAGGTTCCCTCGAGAATGCAGGACTAAGGTTCCCTCGAGAATGCAGAACTAAGGTTCCCTCTAGAATGCAGGACTAAGGTTCCCTCTAGAATGCAGGACTAAGGTTCCCTCGAGAATGCAGGACTAAGGTTCCCTCGAGAATGCAGAACTAAGGTTCCCTCGAGAATGCAGGACTAAGGTTCCCTCTAGAATGCAGGACTAAGGTTCCCTCTAGAATGCAGGACTAAGATTCCCTCTAGAATGCAGGACGAAGGTTCCCTCTAGAATGCAGGACTATGGTTCCCTCGAGAATGCAGCAGTCAGACTTTAATTCACTGGATTCTAATTCCACAATAAATATTTATAGGTTTTGATCAGTTTGAACCATATTGGTATCAGCCATGCACTGTTCACTGTGTATATGTGTGTATTATACATATCTAGTATTTCACTATCCTGGATGTGTATTTGTTACTTATTTGTTTAAACTGCATGTATTTTATTCTGCTATTACTATTATTATTATTTTGCAAATTGCTCACTGCGTGTTACTCCAGAAATGCCTCTTTTATATGTTGTTTTAAATTCTTTATTTATTTATTTTTACGATTTCCATGTTTTTATTAGAATTTTTCTTGTACATATTTCTATGTGTTTCCTTTTGTGAATGAGAGACTGTATTCACACAAGCTGCTGCTGTAACAGTAATTTCCTGCAAAAGATCAAAGCATTCAGGCAAGCGCTGTAAAAAGTGATGGAAAATGTTTGTGGAGCAGAGAAAGTTTAGCATTAAAGGGAACCACGACTATAAATACAACCATAGACCTCTACTATGGAAATACAATGACAAAGATATATAAACATGTCTTATAAATTATAAAATGCATTTTGTTTACAACATAAATTGGTACATGGTGAGAACACGCCGGCTCGCCGAAGAGGCGGGGCTTTTTATTATTATTTCTCTGCACATTAATATGGCTTTTAGCTCGCTACCTGCCCCGGTCACACCGACACACACGTCCCCTCCGCGGGTCGCTCACAGGGGCGCGCACACACTCGCGCACACACTCGCGCACACGCATTCACACGCTGAACTCTGCCTATTCCAACACATCAGCAAGACACGTCTCACAACACCTCACAAGGAGCACAAACGCTCACGAGTGAGAACAGGACCAAAAGGCGTGAAAAGCGGGACCGGTTGGACCGGTGGACAGTCCGCGTCTTCACCTACGGAGGACCCGGAGGACTCGGTTCACACTGGAAGGAGCACCAACACAACATGCCTGTCAAGCAGGACGTCTGTCAGTGTACAGTTTTCACTACGTATGAAAATCTAGCATCAAAGACGCCCATCAAAGACGGCCATCAAAGACGGCCATCAAAGACGGCCGTTCCAGCATGAGCACCGAGTGAACACCGTGTTTAGTTTGGTAACAGTAAACCATGCTGTGGCATTACTCAAGCACATTTTCGGACGATATTCATGTATTGCACTTTGGGACGCCGTAATATATTCTTTGATCTCAACACCATGAATTGTGAATTTACTCTGTTTTAAATTAAAATAGTAAAGTCGGTGGGTGATTGTTGTGGATTAGCTGAATCTCTAGCGGCAGATCATTGTGGCAATTCTAAAATGTTGTCAGGCAAATACTTTTAACTGTAAGCAGGTTTCGCTTGAACCAGATCCACGATAAACAAGGAAGCATTTATCCAAGCAGCGAGAACAATATCAAAGGATTCAAAGGAATCTCAGCGGGGGGAGAAAAATGTGTGTGTATTTGCACACATTAATATTTTATTTAACAATGGGACTGATAAAATCATGACACAAAACCGGTACCTCGATGACATCAACACAACCTGGATCAACGTCGCTGATCAAACAGTTCTGCACTTCTGACAATTTGTCCAATCTGAGAGAAGACATACCCCCCCCCCCCCCCCCCCACCCACACCTGTTTTATTTCATTTAAAATGCCAAACTCGTCTGTTGAGCAGCAGCAGCGTGACTCGGCGTGTTCGGTTCTGATGCGTCCTGCGAGCCATCAGAGCCTCCTGAGCTTCCTTCACCGCTCGGGAACCGGCTCCCGGTGTCCCGGTGTCCCGGTGTCCCGCCGCGCACAGCAGGGCTGGGGCTGCGGCGGTAGCTAAGCTAGCGGCTAGCTGTCATGACGTGGGGGGGGGGGGCTGCAGCCTCAGGGGAGGCGGGGGCCGCCGGCCGGCTAGCTGCGTTGATCTCTAATGCCCGGAAGGATTCCATCACCCGTTCTGGTCGTGCAGCTACACCCCCCCCCCCCCCCCCCCCCCCCGGGAGGGTCCGCGGGCATCAGCCAGGCTGCGTGCAGGTCGCCGTCGCGCTGCGCGGAAACCTGCCCAGAGACACGCACACCGGTTTCACGCAGGACCGTGGATCCGAGTGGACAAACTAATATCTGGTTCATTCACCAGACGGTCGTCCATGAAGCAGGGGTCTGTCCCGACGTCCACGCAGGGGACATGATGGACTAAGAGAAAGGGGGGGGGGGGGGGGGGCAGTCCCTCGCCATAATACATGTCTCAGCCATTACCGACCAGCATAGTCTCTTATTTAAATCAAGTCCATTGTCCAACGCAGCAGGCGTCCGTCCTTGTCCCCGTCCCTGTCCATGTCCTCGGCCATGCCGCCGGGACGGAGGGACCAGGGGCGGGGACGCGAGGCCGGCGGACGGAGCAGAATAACGGACGATGCGGCGACATCAGGAATCATTACCACAAATCGAATGTCAAGCAGCCTGTCGTCCAATCCATGCGTTATAACGGACTGTAATAAGCGTCCAATTCATGCATTATAACGGACTGTAAAAAGCGTCCAATCCATGCGTTATAACGGACCGTAATAAGCGTCCAATTCATGCGATATAACGGACCGTAACAAGCGTCCAATTCATGCGTTATAACGGACCGTAATAAGCATCCAATTCATGCGTTATAACGGACCGTAACAAGCGGCCACTTCTTACCTCAGGCGGTGCGTCGAACCGAGTTCCGCGGAGCAGCCATGTTCGGAAGCCTCTATCTCCCTCCGTCCCCGGGAGCAGCCCCCCCTCCCCCGGGACGACCGTCCCCTTCCCGCGGTACAAATCCAACCAATATATTATAAAGTCGAGGCTGGCGGCGTCCGGGAGCTTAGTGTCCGCCGCGAACGCGTCGTTGTCCGGAGCGGAGCTGTCGGGAAAGCGCAGCGCGCCGCGCCGGAAGGGAGACGGACAGCCCGCCGCTTGGAGCGCCTTCCTGCCCGGAGAGCGCGCGTTACGCGTCAGCGCAGTAAAGCTAACGAGGACAGCGTCACCGGTCGGTTGTTCACCATTAGTTAGCTGCTATTAGCATCGTGCTAACAGCGGTGCGTCTTATAAACTACCGCCGCGCGGCTTCGGAGGACAGTCCGGGCACCGGCCAGCCGGTGAGCCGCGGGGCCGCGTTGGAGCAGAGGATTCCGGTTGGCTCGCAGCGCGCGCTGGCCATCCCCTCCGCGGCGCGAACAGCGGTCAAAGGAACGCGGCTGCGTCGAAAGCGCACTCCCGACACCAGCGGAGTCGGGCCCGGCGCGTTCCGGAGACGTTTCCCACAAAATGGCTGCCGAACAGACCCGCCGGATTCTGCTCGACAGCCGAACGTCGACTTTAAATCACGTTTCTGTTCTGTGCCCGGATCGATCTCTGGATCTCTGGAGCTCCTCGTGTCCTCGGAGGGACGCGGGCGTCTCACCTGTACACCGCTGATGTCCTCACAAACCAGCAGCCTGTCGGGTCCCGACGTGTCCACCATGGCCAGGACCCCAGAGCTCTTCTGCACCCTGCTCTGGGGGTTATACAGCCCCCCCACAGGACAAGCCGGTCCACTGGACCGGGTCCAGAGACCCGGAGCTCGATTTGTACGAACTTTTCAGAACTTTTCACGCAGCAGTGAACGCTTCGGACCCGGGACACTTCATGGTTTCTGCTCACTCATCTACAGAACGTACATCAAAGCGGATTCCCACTGGTTCTGTTCTGTTCATCTGAAAGCAGACAGATGACCTTTGAACTCCGACACAAGCGCTACCACCATGAACATTCACCCAAACCAAAGACATCTGCGCCATTTCTATAAATACCCGGAACTCCCGAGCAGCCAGTCGGATCTGAAGCGTCTTCAGTCCAGTTGGCTTCGTTGGACGTTGGACACAGCTCTGTCCAGCTCCGTCCCGTCCTGGGTGACTCAAACTGGAGTTTGTAGGACGCCGTCTGGACATTTTCACAATCTCCTCGTTTGAAGGGGGTATTTGGAGCTTAGTCACCGTCCGTCCGGTGCCACGTTCACGGGGTCTCGGCAGAGAGCTTTTCTGGACACTCAAAGACGCTTTACATCGTCCATTATTCAGCCACTCCATACTTGGTGGTGGTGAAGCTACTGTTGTAGCCACAGCTGCCCCGGGGTAGACTGACAGACGAGAGGCTGCCAATTTGCACCAGCGGCCTTCCCGACCACCACCGACATTCACTCGTTCACCGCATTCACACAGGCAATGAGGGTGAAGCGTCTCGCCCACGGACACAAGCGCCGGGAGTCGAACCGCCAACCTCTCGATGAACAGACGACCCGCTCAGCCACCTGCACCACCGTCGCCCCGTAGTTGCACTGACTTTTTTTGGGGGGGTCATTCAAATGTCCAGTGAGCTTGATAGCTGCATGTGTTACTTGTGCTGTTACTACTATCAATATAAGTACTACAACAAATACTTGTTTTGAAAATTAATTTGTTTATACAGGTTGACACTGTAAAATCGGCAAATCAAACAATCCGGCATAATTATAATTTGCAGGAGGAATTTAGGTTTCCCGGTCGGATTATTGTAAATGTGCCGCAGCGACCCCATCCTGCTTTTGGGAAGCCGGGTCGTGTTAAAGTCCGGCACGGAACACGGGGGGGGGGTCCACGCTCCCAAGTGACCAGGAAGTGACATCATTAGTGAAGCTAAAGTTGCTTTCACACCTGTCCAAATTAAAGTCGACGCTCAAATTACAGAGGGACTCATTTTAGAGGACACTCCGCACCCATCCGAGACGCAGACCATCACCCACAAACCTCCGGAACGCCGGGACCGAGCTTCAGATCAAGGAATTATGAACCAAGAAATTCACATCATCAATGTTTGTCAAAAATTCCAGCAGTTTATTTACAGCATAAAAGTAAGTCCAGTTCTGCTGGGGGGGGGCTATACAAAGTCGTTCCCGTGGAATATCTAATCAAACACAAGAACCCAACGGTCTTGATTAGGTAAAAAAAAACAACACACGGTCGTGAGAAGTTGAGTATAATGACAATTCAACACAAACGTTGTATCGATAGTCTCGGTGACAGAAACTCTGAAAAGTACTGCAGATGGTGGAAGAAGACGAGGATCCGTTTCCATAAACTCTGGGCCACAGCTCATTTCTTCTGTTTGGGTAGCGGTCTGTGGGGGGGGGGCGACAGGAGTGCATGTTAACAACCCCCCTGCAGGAATGTACTCATCCACAGCTGTCACACATCGTCAATGCCGTTAGAGAGACCGTCCTAGTCGTGTGACTGTCCCAACGGTCTGGTGGGGGACACGGCAAGCTCTCGAGGTCGCCGCCATATATATATGACAAAGTACATAGAGACAGCACAGAGACTGAAGACAACGCGTACCTGTAGACGCCCACCACCACAGCGTGGTCCCTCTCGTAGGGCTCCAGCGTCAGCTGCTCTTGTGGCTTCATGTTCTCAGAGCTCATCTTCTTCACTTCTGAAGCAAACACTGCCTCTGGAGCTGCCGTCGAGTCTATACAGTTAGCCTGAATCAAAGACAAGGCGTCCGTCAATACAGCGGGGGACACTCCATCAGCAAGCACCG
This sequence comes from Brachionichthys hirsutus, assembly GCF_040956055.1. Taxonomy (NCBI): domain Eukaryota; kingdom Metazoa; phylum Chordata; class Actinopteri; order Lophiiformes; family Brachionichthyidae; genus Brachionichthys; species Brachionichthys hirsutus. Next base: position 11,757,884 of record NC_090909.1, read on the forward strand.
ACGACTGGGACATCAGGAGCTCATGGGAAGGACATGAAATTACCCAGCAAGCACCAATGTCCAACATATGAATTCAGAATTTAGTTTAATGTAGTTTCAGAGCTGTTTGAGACAGAAATGAGGGACGCTGTCCCGTCCAAATGAAAACACTACCCATAATGCAGCATACCAGAAACTGGGTCTTTATTAGGGTGGAGGAAATTATGAAAATGTCAAAATCCCGATCATTTTTGTGATTTCAGGTTTCTACCAGAAAGCTAAAGATGAAGAGGAACCTGCCAGGAATAATGGCCCAACTTAGGATGTGCAATGCTGAAAGACTCCTACCAACACAAACTACAGGAGAGAAACAAAAGGTGTGTTCAAATATCGAACCAAGTTCATGTACTTTCTAGTTTTTCCATTCGTGCACGTTACGGCCCATGTCAAAAGGTGCAAATATTCTGAAAGTATTTCTTTGTCTCGAAATCATAGCATGTAAATAGGGGTGCAAAGAAATGTATAGCAGCCGTAAAAATTACGTGATGATTGTCGAGCGGTCCGCTGGTAAAGACAAGCTTAACTCCAACACACAGACTCTCGGGACTTCCGCACGTGAAGGCAGCAACGTTACCTTGATGGAGATCACAAAGTGTCCGCCGTTCTTCAGGAAGTTGTGCGCGTTCAAAGCAACAATCCTCGTCTGGTCAGGTTGGGCGACATCCGCAAAAATCACGTCCACCATGCCTGGAGAGGACATACCATCACCATGGTGACAGCATATATTCAGCCATTTATGGGTTCAGTCTTACTACGCAAGTCCAGATCAGGCATGGGCAACCTAAGGCCCGGGGGCCATACACGGCCCGTTGGCTTTTCTAATCCGGCCCGCCGAATTTGTCCAAATTCTCATTGAATTAAATGTCATTATAACAAAACCTCATTCATTTGAACTTTTCCCTGTAATGCTTCCCGTAAAAGGCCAAATCCTTTAATGCAATAGCTTTTACATGTCATTTATATTAGTTCACACAGAGTGGAGAGTGAATATGACCGAAACAAGGGCCTCACTCCTTCCTGTAATTTTGTGAGAAGTGTAAACGGGTTCATCGGGCGACATGACACCGATCTTCGTTCGTTTCGATCGCGCTAGCAATACATTAAACCGGAAAGGTACGCAAGTGGACCGAACCAAAACGGTTCAACACATTAGGTGAACCGTTACACCCCGAATATATATTTTGAAGGTAGGTTAAGGCAGTAGTAGACAATTTTAAGTCGTCTTAAAATTGTAATAAACATCCTAGTTCGCTAAAACTCACAGCTACAAGTAGCTTTCCGGCTAGCTAGCCTATGTGACGGATGGCTGTCGCCATGGCGGCGGCGCCGCTCCACTCACCGAGCAGCATGCGGTATTTGTGCGGGTGACGAGCGTCTTCGATGATCGGAATGATGTTGGTACGTTTCTTTGCCACATTGAGGAGGTCACGACCCGATCGATGGGAAAACTCCACAGCGTAGACCAGGCCGTCCTGAGACACATCAAACGCTCGCATGACTTCAAAGGGAACCCGACGGTTTCTACAAGTCGGCCTAGAAATACAGACAGACCTCTACGGACACAAATATAGAGACATGTCTCATGACGCAAGAACAAATCGGCGAATCGAAACAAAATACCACGCTCGATGCGCCCGGGTTTAATTTCTCGGCCACGCAGGGAGGCGCACTCACCGGTCCAACGATGTCAGAGACGTGGGACACCGTGGTGCCAGACGCCGCCCCCAGATACAGAACCCTCACCCCCGGCTTGATGTGAATCTGATCGATTCCCCCCAAGATGGCGGCGGCCAGCTTGGAGCGGAACGGGTTCCAGGCCCTGTACTCAATCTTTGTCTCTCCTTCCTAATGGAAGGGAGGAGGGGGGGGGGGGGGACAGAGACACCAGCTTCAGACGTCACGCAAACCGGACTCGTACTCGCCGCTTTGGCTGCCGACAGTCTCACCTCCACGTTGATCCTCTTCTCTCCGTACACCGACTCGCCGACGACCATGTTCTTCGTCACCAGGGCGTCTTCCTTCCCTCGAGAAATGAAGACCCCTAAGGCACAGAGGAAACGCTGTGTGAGTTGCTAACATGGAAAGTGCACGTGTGGCACAGAATCGGTCACACTGATGACATCACTGGTCCGGTGGCGGCAAAGGTTGAAAAAAAAAGTTGAAAACAGAAACGACCCGAGCCGTGTTAATTACCCTCACCGAAGTTTGTCTGTCTGTCCGAGCGCATAACTCAAAAACTAGTAACCCAATCGACTTGAAATTTTTACACAAGCAAGGTTCCGTCCGTGGCTCGGTCCTCCCCGAGAATGGCGTTGATCCAGATCTGGGTCCAGATTCTAGAATTATTTTTACATCTGGAATTGTGCCTGTGCTGTAAACTGCCACTTTAAGAGGGAGGGACACGAATGGCATGATGGGAAAAAGAGTCCAGAAGGAGTCTTGTAGTACGTTCCGGAGCAGCAAGCTAGAGCAGGTTTGGCCCCTCTGATCCGGAAGCCCTGTTTACTGTCTCACAAGATCCAATAGTCTTTTGGAGGCGGGGTCTGCAGTCTCTGATTGTTGTTTTCTAGTTTCTATTGAAATCGTCACAAAGATGCTGCGTTTAGTCTTTTTGCACCACAAGAAAGGAAACTTATAAAGAACTCAGGACGCCTCGTTGGTGGTTCAGGTCGGTTTGTTCGTTCGTCATCCGTCATTTGTAAAGGCCAGTTACGGCTGTGTACTTTATTTTAGGCTCAAAGCAGGTCTGCAGCATCACCTGTTGCACACGTTTAGTTTGTTTTCACTAAAGCAAAGATCGGAACACTGCTGCTAGTTATTCTTAATAAATCGGTATCGGGCCCGAGTGTTTTGACCAAGCGTCAGAAAGCAAGGCACTTTTCCGGGATCGCTCGTGGCGTCTGAACCGACAGGTCTCGGTTCGTCACCTTTGATCCTGAACATTCCCTTTGATGATTGCAGAGGACAATCCTACGATAACGGCGCCAACATGAAGGGGAGGAGCTAAGGGGCTCGAGCCAGAACCGTCATGGCTTCATGTTCCACGTGTTGTGTTACTATAGCAACACAGTCACAAGGATCACCTTCATGTCTGTGCGGCTCAACCAGGACCTTCACCCCGCCGCCGAAGCCTCCTCTGCCGCCCCGCCCGCCGCCGCGGCCTCCTCGTCCCCTCGGGGTGCCTCTGCCACCACCCCGCCCACGAAATCCTCCGCCCTCGGGGGACCTGAATCCACCTGGAAAAAACACATTTAGCCCAGGTCAGGGGTCACGGTCATCCAACCCGCCGCCGTCACGGCGGTTGTGTCTCGGACCGGAGCAGCGTCCCAAAGACAACGACACCGTAAACGGCATCACTCAGTCTCACCTCGTCCTCCGAATCCTCCACGTCCGCCCCCAAATCCGCTGCCACCTCGTCCTCCTCCGAATCCCCCACGCCCTCCTCCGAATCCTCCGCCGCCCCGTCCATCACCGAATCCCCCCCGACCTCCGCTGTCCCTGCGAGGAGTGAACCCTGAAAAACACAAAAGCATTCCGTGTTCGTCGGCGTCTTGATTCTCAAGAGACCAAACGCGACACCGAAATACTGAAACCGGCGGCGCCCGAACCGGGTCGACCGGCGCCGACTTCCTTCGGCGTTTGGCGTGAGGCGACCCTCCAGCAGCACCGCCACCATGCGCTCTGACGTCTCTGTTCGGTGGAATAACGTGTCTAATCGTCGTTTTAACGTTTTTAAAGGGGCTTCGGAGTCGAGGCAGCCGGATGACGCGCGGCCACGTGCTGGAACAAATACATCCCATAATGAGCACTGCCTCCTGCCCGATCCCACCGGGGCCGTAGCGTTACAGCCGCATGCTAATGCTAGCTAGCTGCCGTCCTGCCATGTATCCACGTTGAGATCTCTGTAGCCCGCAGAACACGCACAAGAACGCACGGCCACGCGCGCTTTGGGCTCGGGCTCCGCGTCACGTGGCCGCCTTTCAGTGATCGATAAAGTCAGCGGCTGAATCCGGATCTGCGTCGTTGGCGCGTCCGGATCGCATCGCCTTAGAAGTTTCCCTCCATTACAGAAACTTTAGTTTTGTGTTCACAAGTACTCCAGTACTACGCACTCGTTTACTCACTTGTGTATTCACTCGCGTACTCACGAACGATCCTCATCCAGCCGAACGGAAGCTCAACACGCGTTTGGATCACGGCTAGTAGCTAGCCAGGTACGCTAGCGCTAACTGGCTACGTATCTTGCGGTATTCCGCGGGACGCGCCGTTGTGCGCAGCGCTGTAGCCGGATCAAACGACATGCAGGTAATATAATGCTGCTCTAAGCACCGTCACAACGCGCGCACGCGCCTGTAGCTTACCTGGTCTCATGTTGTCTAACGCGTGAACGCAAAGGTGCGAACGGGATTCAGTGCGAGCCGCAGAACGAACGCAGACGCGACACGTGCGATAAATGTGTGGCTTCCGCTTCCGGTTCCGGTTCTTCTTCTTCTTCTTCTTCTTCTTCTTCTTTAGATTGTGGGTCGCCACCAGCTGGGCGGTGCGCTACCGCCGCCACTGTCGCGAGATTTCAAGAAGTCTCTGCAGCCTCATCACGGAACACACAGTTGTTCAAATCGAATTGAAATCGATGATGTAATAATGCAGAAGATGTGTACCGGTATACATTTATTAGAGTTTTCAAATAAATGTTCTTCACTTTGGGGTTCACAGGTAACTTAAGGTATGCATTTTGAAATGAGCTTTCCCAAAGTGATCATGTATTTGTATTTGTTGTGGATGGAGGTGATTCGTGAACATCGCAGTGATTACTTCATTTGGAAGCCTCTTTGAGACAAAGTACAAAGTACTTATATCGACATAAATAAACCTGCAGTTCCGAAGAGGAGTCTCATGAGGGGGAACAGCTGGACCTGTGCGCGGAATGAGGTGCCTGAGCCACACCGGGTCAGTAGGGGGCAGTAATTCCCCTTCCCGCAGGTGGCCAGCCGGCGTCAAACACCAGAGGAAGAAGAAGGAGAAGACGAAGAAGAAGAGGAATAAGAATCTGCGCTTCCTTATCAAGTAGCAAATGCGTTTTTGCCACGTCACTGAGGTCAAACGACAGGAAAGATGGCGAGCACCCCTGACAGCTTTAACCTGTAAGCGACAGAAATAAACATCGTCGGTTTGGGTTACTGTCCCGGGGGGGACGGGGGACAGGGGACAGGGGACGGAATCCAGCCGAGCCAGCGTCGTGTGTCCGAGAATGGACGTCCGTCATCGCGAAACGGAGTTCGGTCTGATTCGCGGACAGGCTACATGAGCTAAAAGCAACCTGCTGCTACAATGCTACATAAGCTAAAGGCTACCTGCTGCTACAATGCTACATGAGCTAAAAGCAACCTGCTGCTACAATGCTACATAAGCTAAAGGCTACCTGCTGCTACAATGCTACATGAGCTAAAAGCAACCTGCTGCTACAATGCTACATGGGCTAAAGGCTACCTTCTGCTACAATGCTACATGAGCTAAAGGCTAGCTGCTGCTACATGAGCTAAAAGCTACCTGCTGCTACATGAGCTAAAAACAACCTGCTGCTACGTGAGCTAAAAGCTACCTGCTGCTACAATGCTACATGAGCTAAAGGCTACCTGCTGCTACAATGCTACATGAGCTAAAAGCTACCTGCTGCTACAATGCTGCATGAGCTAAAAGGCGTCTTTGTGGGGTTTAACGTGCTCCTCTTCCTCCTCTTCCTCCTCCAGACACACCACACCGGAGAAGTTCTACATCGAGGCTTGTGGCGGTGGGTTCGATGAGATCCTCGTCATTGACAGGCTGTCCACCGAGATGACTCTGACGGGTAAGAACCGGCGAGGAACCAGGAAGTTCTGGGAGAGGCCGCTCTCATCACTATGTTGTTATGAAACGTTCCTAAAATCCAAGGGAACGCTCCTGAGACCCGAGGGAACGCTCCTAAAGCCCGAGGGAATGTTCCTAAAACCCGAGGGAACGCTCCTAAAATCCGAGGGAACGCTCCTAAAATCCGAGGGAACGCTCCTAAAATCCGAGGGAACGTTCCTAAAATCCGAGGGAACGCTCCTAAAATCCAAGGGAACGCTCCTGAGACCCGAGGGAACGCTCCTAAAGCCCGAGGGAATGTTCCTAAAACCCGAGGGAACGCTCCTAAAATCCGAGGGAACGCTCCTAAAATCCGAGGGAACGCTCCTAAAATCCGAGGGAACGTTCCTAAAATCCGAGGGAACGCTCCTAAAATCCGAGGGAACGCTCCTAAAATCCGAGGGAACGCTCCTAAAGCCCGAGGGAACGCTTCTAAACCCAGAGGGAACGTTCCTAAAATCCGAGGGAACGCTCCTAAAATCCGAGGGAACGCTCCTAAAATCCGAGGGAACGCTCCTAAAATCCAAGGGAACGTTCCTAAAATCCGAGGGAACGCTCCTAAAGCCCGAGGGAATGTTCATAAAACCCGAGGGAACGCTCCTAAAATCCGAGGGAACGCTCCTAAAATCCGAGGGAACGTTCCTAAAATCCGAGGGAACGCTCCTAAAATCCAAGGGAACGTTCCTAAAATCCGAGGGAACGCTCCTAAAGCCCGAGGGAACGCTTCTAAACCCAGAGGGAACGTTCCTAAAATCCGAGGGAACGCTCCTAAAATCCGAGGGAACGCTCCTAAAATCCGAGGGAACGTTCCTAAAACCAGAGGGAACGCTCCTAAAATCCGAGGGAACGTTCCTAAACCCAGAGGGAACGTTCCTAAAACCCGAGGGAACGCTCCTAAAATCCGAGGGAACGTTCCTAAAACCCGAGGGAACGTTCCTAAAACCCGAGGGAACGCTCCTAAAATCCGAGGGAACGCTCCTAAAATCCGAGGGAACGCTCCTAAAATCCGAGGGAACGCTCCTAAAATCCGAGGGAACGTTCCGAAAGCCCGAGGGAACGAGCGAGTTCCCAAATCCCGCCGTGACAGCAAGCGTTAAACTTCACGGTATTTCTACAGTCGGGTCTATTTACGGAATAACTGCAGAGATGAAATGAAAACATGTCAAACAATAGATGTTAAAGTAACATGGAATGGTTTAAGAGTACATTGAGTATTATAGTGATTTGTGTTGTGTAAAATATCCTTTACTGTTAGGATATATCTATATAAATACTTCAGTGAAAGCCTTCGTTGTTGTATTTCTGTTTTCTTTTTCGTGTAAAAAGGGTTATGACGTTAAAAAAATACAAACATTTGACACAAATGAAGTTCTTTAAACGAGCGGCTTATCGGGACAGCAGACACAAGGACACGCTCGTACGAAGACGTGTCTCCAGCCAGGAAACGGAAAGGAAGTCCTTCTCGTATCAGGAACTCGAGTCTTTTGATTTGTGCCGTCATCCTGAGGACGCATCGAGTGTTGCAGCAGAGTCATTGTGTGTCTGCTGTGTCCCCCAGGGAGGAGGGACATCCCTGTCTATGCTGAGACGAGGCCCATATGTGGACTCATGGGGAACATTCGTTTGGTGGCGGGTGAGTTCGCTCCGCTCCAGCCGGCCTGTGGACGGCGGGAAGCCCGGGGGGGTCTCAACGTCGTGTTCTTCTGCACCTCCAGGAATGTACCTGGTCGTTATCACAAAGACCACCAAGGTGGGAGACCTGCTGGGCCACGCGGTGTGGAAAGCTCACGACTTCGACATCATCTCTTATAAAAAGACCGTCCTACACCTGACAGACTCCCAGGTAGGGTCCTCTGAAGTCCCTCGCAGGTTGTCTCATGTCCCAAAGTGGTCCATCGTCCAGCAAAGGGCTCGACGAGTTTATTTCATGAGATCATCAGAAATGGGGAAACGCTGATCTCTTGCTATTTGAGTGATTCCTTTAACTCATTCAATCCCCAAACGCATATATACAGTATTTATATATATATATGTATATATATAAATCCATACCTTTGCTACCATGACGTGTGTGTGTGTATATATGTGTATATACAGTAGTCCCTCTTTTTCCGCGGGGGTTACGTTCCAAAAACAACCCGCAATAAGTGAAATCCGCAATGTAGTAATCTTTATTTTTTTACAATTATTATACATGTACATAAATGTTTTAGGGCTGTAAAACCCCTCACCACACACTTTATACACGTTTAACAGTCAGGCATTAATCTAAATAGATTGTTTCAGTATTATAGAATGAAACCAAAGATCAGAACCTTTTCAGAACTAAACATTTGTTTGATGAATATAAATATATAGTACGTACAGTAAACGTTTTCCTGTTAATAATGTTAAGGCGTGCAGGTCGAGGAAAGAGCCGCTTGGAGTGCAGAAGAACAAATATTCTACTCGTGCTGTCTTTAGCCTCTCATGCTGCTTTATTGGATAGCTTAGCACAGCGGAACGGCAGCGGCAACATATATCAATAGGAAGAAACGAAGCCCAAAAGGGACGTGACGTTTATGCTCCTACAAAATAAAAGCCTCTTTTTACACAGAGAATAAGAGCGCTATAAAACAAACTCTTAACAAATAAACATGATAGCTTTTAGAAATAACAAATTTAATTTTAATGATCAACCTACGAGGTTGAACACATGAGAAGTTATTAATAGCAACTCGCACGTATTTCACAGTTCCTCCGACCGCGCCCCTTCGTCTTGCGCCGTTTCAAGGCGCGTTCAAGTGCAAAAAATAAAATCTGAAATTGCGATAAAAAAACTCTGCGAAGCAGCGAAGTCACGGAAGATGAACCGCATTATATCGAGGGACTACTGTATATAAATCCATACCTTTGCTACCGTGACGTGTGTATATATATGTATATATATATATACTAGGGATGGAAAAAACAAACCATTTGTAGCGATGCACGGTTTTGCACATGCGAGTGCATCGGAGTGACGGATCGATTCATTTTAAGGGATAAACTTTAGAGTACATCGGATTTCAGATTATTGTATCGGTTAAACGCGATTTACGACTTTAATAAAAGTTTACTTTTAGACGTCATTCCTCTGATGGAATGTTTGTGAATCTTAATAAATATGTTTTCAGTTTATGGTGAATAAACTACGGTATTTGGGCATTAAGAGAATAAAAAAGCTGGTGACGCTACAGCCTGATGGTGAACAGTTTTCTATTTGACCATATCTGAAGATATTGTTTACAGTTTTTGTCACTTTGTTTACAGTTCTGAAAAATACGGCAATTTTTGACGTGCCTGGAATTTAATACCTTAAATAAATTAAAGTTACTGAATTGCTTTATTCATTTCTATAAAATAACTACATTGCTTGCTTTTATTAATATAGTTAAAACTAAGATGGGAATGAGTGTAGGGTACACAAACCTAAAAACCCTAAAATACTGAAACCGAATCCAGATGCATCGTGGGAAGCGAGTGAATCGAATCGGAGGTTTGAACAGATGTATCTTGAAGGACTCGTATCGTGACGGAGACCAGAGACTCCCGTCCCTCGAGGGGGGGCGCAGGTGGACAGGGAATATCAGACCGCTCCCATTCTGTACTGGGGTCCAAAACAACAACCGTACAATATACAGAATATAGTCAATCAATCAATACATTGTTGGTACAATTATACACGTTTCATTCGCCTCAAGTGAATTTACTTTCAGACCATCTTGGTTGATAAAAATAGCTTCAGTATTGATTTAAATATTTGTATTGTTTCTTCCCTGATAATTATTAGCATTAGCATTAGCATGTTCCATACGTTGCTCTATTTGTGAGGGTTTTCTTAATACTTACTTTTGGTCAAATACATTTTCTCGCTGTAGCGTCTCTTGTGTGATAATTGTGTTTATCAATACAAAGAGAAGAATTTGATGAAGGACTTCTGGCCGCTTCGATTTATAGGGAAGGTCAATGTCTCGTAAATAATCTGTCTTTAAGAACCACTTTAATTTACAGAATGACACCGGAGCTTGTTCTACAATCCCAGCAGCAACCGTCACCACGCTGTGTGGTCTGGTTGTGTGGCCGTCGTCGTCACCACGCTGTGTGGTCTGGTTGTGTGGCCGTCGTCGTCACCACGCTGTGTGGTCTGGTTGTGTTTTCGTCGTCGTCACCACGCTGTGTGGTCTGGTTGTGTGGCCGTCGTCGTCACCACGCTGTGTGGTCTGGCTGTGTGTTCGTCGTCGTCACCACGCTGTGTGGTCTGGTTGTGTGGCCGTCGTCGTCACCACGCTGTGTGGTCTGGTTGTGTGGCCGTCGTCGTCACCACGCTGTGTGGTCTGGTTGTGTGTTCGTCGTCGTCACCACGCTGTGTGGTCTGGTTGTGTGATCGTCGTCGTCACCACGCTGTGTGGTCTGGTTGTGTGTTTGTCGTCATCACCACGCTGTGTGGTCTGGTTGTGTGTTCGTCGTCGTCACCACGCTGTGTGGTCTGGTTGTGTGTTTGTCGTCGTCACCACGCTGTGTGGTCTGGTTGTGTGGCCGTCGTCGTCACCACGCTGTGTGGTCTGGTTGTGTGTTCGTCGTCGTCACCACGCTGTGTGGTCTGGTTGTGTGGCCGTCGTCGTCACCACGCTGTGTGGTCTGGTTGTGTGTTCGTCGTCGTCACCACGCTGTGTGGTCTGGTTGTGTGTTCGTCATCATCACCACGCTGTGTGGTCTGGTTGTGTGATCGTCGTCGTCACCACGCTGTGTGGTCTGGTTGTGTGTTCGTTGTCGTCACCATGCCGTGTGGTCTGGTTGTGTGTTCGTTGTCGTCACCATGCCGTGTGGTCTGGTTGTGTGTTCGTCGTCGTCACCACGCCGTGTGGTCTGGTTGTGTGGCCGTCGTCGTCACCACGCTGTGTGGTCTGGTTGTGTGGCCGTCGTCGTCACCACGCTGTGTGGTCTGGTTGTGTGGCCGTCGTCGTCACCACGCTGTGTGGTCTGGTTGTGTGTTCGTCGTCGTCACCACGCTGTGTGGTCTGGTTGTGTGGCCGTCGTCGTCACCACGCTGTGTGGTCTGGTTGTGTGTTCGTCGTCGTCACCACGCTGTGTGGTCTGGTTGTGTGGCCGTCGTCGTCACCACGCTGTGTGGTCTGGTTGTGTGGCCGTCGTCGTCACCACGCTGTGTGGTCTGGTTGTGTGTTTGTTGTCGTCACCACGCTGTGTGGTCTGGTTGTGTGGCCGTCGTCGTCACCACGCTGTGTGGTCTGGTTGTGTGTTCGTCGTCGTCACCACGCTGTGTGGTCTGGTTGTGTGGCCGTCGTCGTCACCACGCTGTGTGGTCTGGTTGTGTGTTCGTCGTCGTCACCACGCTGTGTGGTCTGGTTGTGTGGCCGTCGTCGTCACCACGCTGTGTGGTCTGGTTGTGTGTTCGTCGTCGTCACCACGCCGTGTGGTTTGGTTGTGTGTTCGTCGTCGTCACCACGCCGTGTGGTCTGGTTGTGTGGCCGTCGTCGTCACCACGCTGTGTGGTCTGGTTGTGTGTTCGTCGTCGTCACCACGCTGTGTGGTCTGGTTGTGTGGCCGTCGTCGTCACCACGCTGTGTGGTCTGGTTGTGTGTTCGTCGTCGTCACCACGCTGTGTGGTCTGGTTGTGTGGCCGTCGTCGTCACCACGCTGTGTGGTCTGGTTGTGTGGCCGTTGTCACCACGCTGTGTGGTCTGGTTGTGTGTTTGTTGTCGTCACCACGCTGTGTGGTCTGGTTGTGTGGCCGTCGTCGTCACCACGCTGTGTGGTCTGGTTGTGTGTTCGTCGTCGTCACCACGCTGTGTGGTCTGGTTGTGTGGCCGTCGTCGTCGCCACGCTGTGTGGTCTGGTTGTGTGTTCGTCGTCGTCACCACGCTGTGTGGTCTGGTTGTGTGGCCGTCGTCGTCACCACGCTGTGTGGTCTGATTGTGTGTTTGTCGTCATCACCACGCTGTGTGATCTGGTTGTGTGGCCGTCGTCGTCACCACGCTGTGTGGTCTGGTTGTGTGGCCGTCGTCGTCACCACGCTGTGTGGTCTGGTTGTGTGGCCGTCGTCGTCACCACGCTGTGGGGTCTGGTTCTGTTTTCGTCATCGTCACCACGCTGTGTGTTCTGGTTGTGTGTTCGTCGTCGTCACCACGCTGTGTGGTCTGGTTGTGTGGCCGTCGTCGTCACCACGCTGTGTGATCTGGTTGTGTGGCCGTCGTCGTCACCACGCTGTGTGGTCTGGTTGTGTGTTTGTCGTCGTCACCACGCTGTGTGGTCTGATTGTGTGTTTGTCGTCATCACCACGCTGTGTGATCTGGTTGTGTGGCCGTCGTCGTCACCACGCTGTGTGGTCTGGTTGTGTGGCCGTCGTCGTCACCACGCTGTGTGGTCTGGTTGTGTGGCCGTCGTCGTCACCACGCTGTGTGGTCTGGTTGTGTGGCCGTCGTCGTCACCACGCTGTGTGGTCTGGTTGTGTTTTCGTCGTCGTCACCACGCTGTGTGGTCTGGTTGTGTGGCCGTCGTCGTCACCACGCTGTGTGGTCTGGCTGTGTGTTCGTCGTCGTCACCACGCTGTGTGGTCTGGTTGTGTGGCCGTCGTCGTCACCACGCTGTGTGGTCTGGTTGTGTGGCCGTCGTCGTCACCACGCTGTGTGGTCTGGTTGTGTGTTCGTCATCGTCACCACGCTGTGTGGTCTGGTTGTGTGATCGTCGTCGTCACCACGCTGTGTGGTCTGGTTGTGTGTTCGTCGTCATCACCACGCTGTGTGGTCTGGTTGTGTGGCCGTCGTCGTCACCACGCTGTGTGGTCTGGTTGTGTGTTCGTCGTCGTCACCACGCTGTGTGGTCTGGTTGTGTGGCCGTCGTCGTCACCACGCTGTGTGGTCTGGTTGTGTGTTCGTCGTCGTCACCACGCTGTGTGGTCTGGTTGTGTGTTCGTCGTCGTCACCACGCTGTGTGGTCTGGTTGTGTGTTCGTCGTCACCACGCTGTGTGGTCTGGTTGTGTGGCCGTCGTCGTCACCACGCTCTGTGATGTCATTAACTGGTTATTATGGGTAGCGTAATTAGCCTTTAGCGCTACATGAGACAAGCTACTTTACAACAGAGATAAATGAGTGCACCGTGTGAACAACACACCTGATTCATTCACCTGGTTGGTTGGTGCTCCAGTCGGGGGCGGGGTGGAGCTGCTGTTCTCCTCGTGTTCACGTTACGAGATGGGGCGGGTGAGTTGCGGCGCAGGTCGTGTGTTTAATGTTTAAATAAAGTAAAATAAAAAGGTGAGCGGCGCTGCTGCTGGTCGTCGCTGAGCCTCGACCGACCCGGTACGACTTTCTTATTTACATTGATTTGCATGTTTGGCAAATGTTTATGGTGGACGCCATTCCTGACGCAACCCTCTGCCTTTATCCGGGCTTGGGACCCGCCCAAAGGAGGCACTGCTTGTGCTACGCTAGCTCCTGCTAACCATCTGATTGTGCCCTTAATCTGTCTCTCGTTTCAGATGCAAGACAACAAGACGTTCCTGTCCATGATCAACAGTGTGCTCCAGACGGACGGCTTCTACTTCGCTAGAGATTACGACCTGACCCACACTCTGCAGCGCTTGGCAAACACCAGTCCTGAGTTCCAGGAAATGAGCATCCTGGAGCGGGTAAGACGGGCCAGCGTGCTTATTGGTGGATGACTTCACATATTAGAAAAACGGGTACATATACAGTGTACACACAGAAACAAACAAAATGCATAAATCTTCTCTTGCTCCCTGCTGTCTTCGCATCGGGGGGCGCTCTTCCTGCGTTGATGCTTGCCAGCTAGCAGTCTCATTGTTAGCAGTAGCAGCTAGCTGTGTTGTATGTTCCTTGTTTTTGTTTTGAGCGACGAGTTAATGAAGCCGTCTCTGAACGGAGGAGGAGGGTTGAGAGATCGTCTATAAGCAACGTACAGCCGGTGCGTCTGTCCCCCAAACACAACGACCGACCGCGCCTGGGTGCAGCTCAACGCAGCGCCCACGAGGGCGGGGTCAACGCCCCCCCTTATGAACGACGATGGCTCCTGATGAGTTTTGTTGTCCTGACGGTTTTATCTTTCCTACGTCCCCGGACTCTCTAACTGTCATTTAGAGCTGAAGAAGGTTCAGATTCCTTTATTCATTCAGACGGTGCACGACAAGGAACGGCTAAATAAACACTATGAAAGATGTGGAATTGCAGAACAGGATGAAATGGATGACGACTTCATTCAGTCTCCAGAAAAGTGTTTTTTCATTTCTGTGAATTCTTGTCTATAGAATTGCTCTCTATAGGTTTAGGTTATAGCTAGTGTAAAAGCTGCTTCCTCCCTCCTCCCTCCACCAGGCCTTTGACATGTGTTGGAGATCCCCGATGCCCTCGCGTGATTGGGTTGTTGTCATATAATTTAAAGTTCAAGTGACTTCTTATGAATCTGTCCGAGTTGAACGGACAGAGATAAGGATGAATGTGGTTTTCTGTTCGTGTTCAGTAAAAGTGCATCTCGAGTGGGAACTGTTTGTTGTCGGTCTGTTGGTGGGAGGTTTTCTGATTGATGGGTTCTCTCCTGGATGTGATTCATGACTTGTGGTGCTCGTTGCAGGCAGATCAGCGGTTCGTCTGGAATGGCCACCTGTTAAGGGAATTCATTGCACAGCCAGAGGTGAGATCCATTTTATTTTTCCCTCTGAGAAATACTGAATTAGGAACTGTCCTCAAGTTCAGGTACTTTCACTACAATCACTGCATATTTGATTGTTACAGCTTCTATTTATCCGCTCTCAGAAAAAAAACTCTTTTCTTTTCAAATAGGTCGACTGTTTTATTTATTTTTGAAATGAGTTTTCAAAAATAATCTTTTTTTATGGCTTTTATTCATACTTCCATCATGCCATGGTGTTTACAGAGATGATTGTCAGACAGTTTGCAAATGTTCTGAGAATAGATATGCTGTTTAGAACGCGTTTAAGAAAAGGGTTTGAAATGATCTCATTGTGGAACATCAAAGTTACAAAGGAAGATTTAAGGTTTTCCTTTTGCGTTGATGGAAGTCGTGTAATTGTCTCACGCCGCTTTATCTTACAGTTGCACAAGTTTGTCTCTCCCGTTGTCCATGGCTGTATCCTTTCTTGTTTATGTCAGTTCATCACTCCTGTCACAAAACTTTAAATGGACATTATTTTCATGACTGATTGGGACGAGATTCATGTCAGATTTTTGTGATGCCATCCAAGTGAAACATTAAGTTAAACGTAGATACATTAAAAGTGTTGGTTAATTGGAGCCTTGATGGCTTTCAATGTGCTTCCTGTTCATACAACAGGGCTCTGATATAATAGTCCCCGTGTGGTTTCTGATTCTCCAGCCTAAGCTAACAAGCAAGCTACAACATGTAGCTAAGCTACACACAGGTAACCGGGCAGAGAGAACAAATAACATCAAACTGCTCACACTTACTGCCTCGTATCCACTTATGTCCCTTGAATTCACACTGACACTTGATATTTTATAAGAAATTAGACTGTTTTTCTGGCACTGAGTTGTTTTGTTTTTTCATGATGCACCATCAAAACAATCAAATTAAAAAAATCACAGCAAGATTGCTGTAGAGGGTTCCTCGCAGCCTGCAAATCATGAACTCCGGCTATTCTTTCATCTTCTTGAGCGCTCTGTCCGTTCCTGGGTCGTGCTGGAGCCTATCCCAGCAGCCAGCGGGCGAGAGGCGGGGTCCACCCTGGACAAGCCGCCAGTTCATCGCGGGGCCACACACACACACACACACATTCACACCGAGGGACGATTTAGCGTAACCAAATCACCTAATTAGCGTGTTCTTGTTGATGGGAGGAAGCCGGAGAACCCACACAGGCACTGGGAGAACCTGCCAACTCGTCACAGAAAGGCCGCAAGTCTGATTCCAACCTGTGACCTTGCTGTGAGGCAACAGCGCTGACCGCTGCACCAACGTGCTGCCCTCTGAGTAAAAAAGTGTAACTTTCAAATATTCTTTGAGATTAAATATCTCTGTTAAAAAGTCTCTCCCAAGAACCCGAATCGAGATCCGTGAAGAACTGTGATTGACGGACAGGTCTCGGGTATCGATGCTGGTACGGCTGGTTTCTTAACAAATCTGTTGACCAGTCATCATCATGAAGTCGAGCTGCGTCAACGGACGGGTGTTTGACTGGAGCATCGTTTCCAGGAGGAGCTGTTTCCGAGCTGGTGTTCGCTACTATGTACGAGGTAACGCGCCGCGCCACTCAATCCGTCATTCAATGCATTGCTGAGTACATAGTACTCAGAGTACTCAGAGTAAACTACCGTCCATCGCACTTGAGTGAGAGTCTTACCAATTGTTGATGGTTTTGAAAACATGAATGAGATAAAATAAACTTTATTGATCCCTCAGTGGAGAAAGTTCACCATCACAGCAACACAATAGACAATATAAAGGGACACGTATCCGTCCATCCATTTTCCACCGCTAATCCGGCTCCCGGGAGGGAGGGACGCCGAAATGGATGCCCCACCCACCTCAACTGACTCCTCGGTGTGAAGGAGGATTGACCAGTAAATGGAGAGCTTTGCCTTCGAGCTCAGCTCCTTCTTCACCACTAGAGGGAGTCGAGTTGGTCCGGTGTTCCACGACCGGGATGAAAAGCACATGGTTCCTCCTGCGTCCGAGGTTCGACTAGAGGTCTAATCCTCTCCCAACAACCAGGAAAAGACTCCCCGGGGGGCTGAGGATTGTGATCCTCCTGTAGTTGGAGCACACCAGGAAGGAAAGAGGAACCACTACCCCGGTCTGCCCGTCCAGAGGAATTGCCCCCAGCCGCCATGCGATGTTAGAGATGTTACAGACACAATGTTGCTCCTTGCCGTGACTGTGTCCGGCTTTACACCACTTTGTGTTCACGAACGAAGCCGCCTCCTTACCACTCTCAAGTTCAGCCAGGTCTCCGTGGGGTTGGTCAGGCCGCCCTGCTGCAGCTTTAACACCGCCTGCTCGGCCATCTTCTTCAGGAGAGACCTCGTGTGTCCTGTAACAGATGGAAGGCACGGATTGTACCGCCGTCGCCTTTCTCGCCGCTTGACCCGTTGTCTACGCCCGGTAGCTCCGGCCGAAGAGACTGACTCTGGTGGTGTTGGTGCTACAGCCGTAGTGACGGATGGTAGAGGGTTAACTCCGGATCTGCATCCCCCTCCTCCTCCGTAGTTCCACGGGGATCACCAGTCGATCCTCGGCTGCTCCCAAATGCAAACAACTTGAAAGAAAAACCTCACGTTTGTGGCTAATTAAAGGAAACATTCAGTGGTTCTCGAGGTTCCTTGCTCCAGTACATGCATGCAAGGCTCAGCCAATGAAACGTTCCGCTTGACGGCGTGCTTCATCTCCTCTGTGTTCTCTCTGCAGGCATCGATTCAGAGGGCCACGCTGCTAACTATGTGGAAACAGAGCAGATAGTGCAGCACAACAACGCCAAGGCTTCATTTGTTCAGGCAAGCCACGTAATCTGAGATCACGGTGGGGATTTGGGGGGAATCGTTTTTGCCCATGGTCAAATCATACCTCAATGCTTTGAGTTTCAAGTTCCAATGTAACTTTACAAAGTTGAGCCGTGTCTTGGTTAAGATGGGCCCAGAGCTCAGCTAGCCCAGCTCCATGCAGGTTTAAGTCACGTCTTCTTGCTGACTGCAGCCAGCTGGCGATGGCTTCCTTCTCCCACTAACTAAAATGTGTCCAGAGATTTCAGAGATCAGGGTTTATAGTTGACAAGCCGCCCTACTCGAAAACCCCAAAACCCATCCTGACGGTGCCCCCGTCTCCGCAGGCCCGCACATACTCGCACCAGAACACCACAGACCAGGAGGCCATACATCAAGCAAACCCATCGCCCCTCCAGACTCTGACTACAGTCATCTGGATTTAAAAGCAAAGCTTGAAGACCTGGTACCTCATTCCAGAGGCGGCTTCTCATCTACCTGGGTCCCAACAAAAGGCCCTCATCTGAGCTGCTTCACTTTGGTCAGACAGCAAGGCTCAGTTTGGATTAGGGCTGGGATTATGGTTACTGCAGAATACTCTGATATTTCCACACCAATAATTCAATTCGATCTGCTTTTCATTACTTGGCATTACGGCACCTCAAACGTTTAGGTCCGTGAAAAAGCAGCATTCATCAAGATGCATAAATATACATAAATATACATCCACACATACATTTTTAAATTGTTGGCTGCAGAGATAAACGCCTCAAACTGCTTGCAGGGCCACACTTCCAAAATTGTGGAATAGATAAATGGTTCTTCTTCTTTTTGTGATGAAGATATTTAAAAAATCAATTCTGTACACAAATTATTCAACTTGGATCACCGTGAAGAACACCTGTCGAATTTTAAAGCACGAGTAGGTCAAAGATGCAGGAAGAGAAGCCATGCTGGCCAAAAGCTGCTGAAGTTCATCTGCTGTGGGACGAGGGAAGACACGGTCGTGGTGCGTTTGGTCGTTATGGTAGCTTATAATGAGATGCCTGTGCGTCGTGCTGCTCTTCTGCGCAGACGAGAGGCTCTATCCCGTTCTACTGGTCCCAAAGGCCCAATCTGAAGTACAAGCCGAAACCACAGATCAGCAAATCCATTAATCAAGTAAGCTGTTAAAGAATACGACGGACATTCTGCATTTTAAGTCGTATTTATCTTGATTTATTGTCCTTTCTGTCTTCATCTGATCAGTTGGATGGATTTCAGAGACACTTTGACTCTCAGATTATTCTCTACGGGAGGCAAACTATTTTGAACCTGGTAAGACGAACATTTAAATGAGAAATTCTTCTACCTGTTGATTTTATCATCAGCAGAAATAAAAGTATCCATTCCAAATATGAAAGGTTATTTACGTTACACTGAATTCTTGACGCCCTTTTATCGCAGATCAATCAAAATGGTTCCGAAAAGCCACTGGAGCTCGCGTTTGACAAGATGGTGACGACCTTGGGAAATGGCATGATCAAGTAAGGCGAGGAGCATTCCTGGCTGACGGCTGGCTTCTTTCATGTTATGTTTTATGACTCGAGTAGCATTTCTGTCGTCGTGGTGAGTAACGTTTGCCATGTTTAGGTACATAGCCTTTGACTTCCATAAGGAGTGCAGCCGGATGAGGTGGCACCGCTTGCAGCTCCTAGTGAACATGGTCGCTGACATGCAGGAGGAATTTGGGTGAGTATTTTTATAGTGTATGATGCAGCAGCCTATGTTCGATATTGTTTCACGCTGCATCAGGACTAACGGTTTACGTTTGAATTCAGATATTTCCTTGTGGATGCAGACGGGAAGGTGATCTCGAATCAGGAGGGGACATTTCGGAGTAACTGCATGGACTGCTTGGACCGTACGAATGTCATTCAGAGCCTGCTGGCCCGGCGTTCACTTCAGTCTCAGCTACAGGTAGGACCCCCCCCCCCGAAATAATGCTGCCAATAGGAACCAGAGTACCCGAACCTCTCAGTCACACTGAGAAAAAGGAGTCTTCAACCACTCTAAGACACGTCTCTCTGATCACTTTTGATATGAATCAATACAACATAATCCAGAACTTTCCCCAGAAAGGTTGGGGCCACCGGTGCCAAGTATCCCCACCTGGTGACCTCTGAAGATTGATTTTAGACTTTCTGTGTCCTTGTGTCCACAGAGAATGGGGGTCCTTCACATGGGTCAACATATTGAGGAGCAGGAAGACTTTGAAAAGGTGTACAAGAACGGTGGGCTCCCCGTCACGCAGCAAAGTCCTGAACTGTTTCTTTTGAACAAGTCGCCATTGAAGTTATCCCACTGAAAAAGGGTTGGGGTTAGCGGTCGGTAATATTGATCTGTAATATTCATCATTCACCTCAACTGAGACCGAACGTGGAGAAAATACTAAAACATCCAGGAGATCACGCGATCTTTAAACTATTTATCTTCATAATGGTCCAGAAAATAAATATTTGGTTGGTTTATAGTATTGCATATACTATATATATATTAGTATATGCAATACTTTGTAATGTAACCGATTGGCAATGACAGAGGTCAAACGTTTCCTGTTGTTCTTGAGTTTGCACACTAGCTGGTCTTTTGACCCACGTGAACACGCCACCGTGCCGCCCTGTATCTGGTAGTTTGACCCACGCCACCGTGCCGCCCTGTATCTGGTAGTTTGACCCACGCCACCGTGCCGCCCTGTATCTGGTAGTGTGACCCACGCCACCATGCCGCCCTGTATCTGGTAGTTTGACCCACGTCGCCCTGTATCTGGTAGTTTGACCCACGCCGCCGTGCCGCCCTGTATCTGGTAGTTTGACCCACGCCACCGTCCCGCCCTGTATCTGGTAGTTTGACCCACGCCACCGTGCCGCCCTGTATCTGGTAGTTTGACCCACGCCACCGTCCCGCCCTGTATCTGGTAGTTTGACCCACGCCACCCTGCCGCCCTGTATCTGGTAGTTTGACCCGTACCGCCCTGTATCTGGTAGTTTGACCCACGCCACCGTCCCGCCCTGTATCTGGTAGTTTGACCCACGCCACCCTGCCGCCCTGTATCTGGTAGTTTGACCCGTACCGCCCTGTATCTGGTAGTTTGACCCACGCCACCGTGCCGCCCTGTATCTGGTAGTTTAACCCACGCCGCCCTGTATCTGGTCGTTTAACCCACGCCGCCCTGTATCTGGTAGTTTGACCCACGCCACCGTGCCGCCCTGTATTTCTTCTGTTTCCTTGTAATTGCTCCGACAGGTGAGCTCGTCTCACCAGCCACTTGCCGGTTGCAGCTTGGCTCAGGTCTACCGGTACAATGTTGTCCCTGGTGAACTCGGGCAGCTCCCTGGTCTCCCATGATGGAGATTGGAGTCTGTCTGTGTGAAGGTGTGGACGGTTGTCTTTTAGACGGGTAACAAGTTCAAACGGGTAGCGAGTGGAGGATAGAAGACCTAACGGTTCTGTGAAGGCCAGAATTCTTGCTTGTAGGTACAAAATGCTCGATATGCAAGAATTTACTAATCGATTGTTTAAAAAACCTACAATATGATGTCCTGGATATCTTTTGTTTCTCACAGCTGAAATGTACCGGTACCCATGATGAATATTAGAGACCTCTCTCGTCTTTTCTTGCCCCACCGTGTACGATATGATCCTCTATTATTCTGTGTTGCCTTCTGCAGCCTGGGCAGACAACGCTAACGCCTGCGCCAAGCAGTATGCTGGGACCGGTGCCTTGAAGACGGACTTCACCAGGTCGGTTTTCACGCAGCAAACAGGCTGGTTGGTCTGTTCCCGTAGCGCTTCCCGGTGATGTCCTGGCCTGTCTTTCCACCAACGGGGAAAACTAAATAAATAGATCGGAAACATGATTTCCTTTCTTTCTTCCTGAGAACTTGTCAAACCATTTGCTGACAACAAGGTTTCACTTAAGAGAAAGCAGCTTTGTTTTGTAGCTGTTATGCAGATAAATGATGTTTAATACAACCTTTGTCAATATAAAACATTTTCTTAGCATGGGTTTTCTGCCTTTTTTGCTTTCCCTATCCCCAAATGAAATAAAAGTACACCACGTCCATTTTGACGAGTTTTTCCCAGGACCCTGTATGATAAGAATATTGCTTTTAGATGTTAAATTAAAGTATCCAGAACTCATGACCAAACTAGACAGACATTGTGTTTTTGTTTTAATGGTTGAATTCTATTCAAAATAAATGATTATCTTTCTCTCTTGGAAAAACCTGTCCAAGGTTCCCAGGACTGCACTAAAAACCTCTTTCATGCCGTATAGAAGTGAAAATTGTGATAATAGAGGGGTCAGGGTCAGGTCAGAGTTCGCCAGAATAGTTCAGATTCCTTATCTTGAGACTTGATTTTCCTCTGTCATTCCAAGTATTGTTGCCATTTCAGGACAGGGAAACGGACTCAGATGGGGCTCCTGATGGATGGTTGGAATTCCATGATCCGATATTACAAAAACAACTTCTCTGATGGTTTCAGACAGGTGAGTCTGCTCTGCAATCTGTTTGAATGGCACATGTCCGTTTATATGCTGTAAACACATCTATGTCATCTATCTAGCTCTGCTCCTATCTTTTGAAGAAGTAACAAAAGGTAAAAAACATACAAAGCTAAATGAAAAGTACAATTAACCGGCTCAATGTCAATGAATGAATTATATTTATGTGAGGTAATGTTAATTCTTGAAGCCTGAATCTGAAGCAATGGGACTTCTGTTTTATATTATTCATCCATATATTAACATTCTTTGTCCTATACGTCAGCGGTCCCAACCTTTTTCCTGCCACGGCCCGGTGGTTGGGGACCGCTGCTATACGTTCTACATTTTATTTTCATACATTTGCACAGTAAATGGGCAGTGCTTTGTGATCTGGAGTGCTTTTTGGTTGGTTATTTGTACATGAAATCTCCATCCGGAGCTTGTGTGGGGGGGGGATAGTACAGACTCGATATTGTCGGGTTCACTCCGTGCTCAGCTTGGGCTCTGGAACTCAACCCCATGAGAGGAGCTCGACTCCCCCCTTCTCTGGTGTTGCCCACGGTGAAAGGCGGTGGGCTTGCTTAAAGGTTGAGTTCAACTTTATTGTCATTACAAATGTACAAGTACGAGGTAATGAAATGCAGTATAGCCCCACGGCTTAGCCCCATGTGTCGGAGTTTACCCCAAAGGAGGAGAGGGTCGCATCCCTGCACCTTCGGGGGCGTCTCGAGACGTCTCTCTGTCGTCTTGGCCTGTGTTCTGAGTCGGGACTCGGGGGAGTTTAGTGTAGAGGTGGGATGCACCAGGGATCAGCTCTGAGCCCCTTTTTGTTTGCCATGAGGTGAGATGGGAAGCTCCTTGGAATGTGATGTTTGCAGATGACGTTATGATCTGAGGAATGAAGGTGAGCAGGAGTAAAACAGAGTACAGAGTAAAATGTGAGTAAATGAGAAGGCCCCGGGGGGGGGGGACAGTGAAGCTACAAGAATAGACATAAAGAAGGTCGAGGACTTCAGGTACCTCGGGTCAACAGAGCAGAGTGTCTCTGAGGAAAAGACAGGAGGCGGAGCTAGAAGTGGAGGAGATGAAGATGCTGAGGTTCTCCTTGGGAGTGACCAGGTTGGACAGGATTAGAAATGAGACAATAAGAGGGACAGTGAAGGTTAGACGTTTTGGAGACAAGGTCAGAGAGACCAGACTTTGATGGTTTGGACATGTCCAGAGGAGAGACAGGGACTATATCGGTAGAAGGATGCTGAGGATGGAACTGCCAGGGAACAGGACTAGAGGACGACCCAGGAGAAGAGACATGGACGTAGTGAGGGAGGACATGAGAGCGAATGCTAGGACTGTCAGGGCGAGTCTTTCGGAGGTCCCAACATACCAACTTTGCATTTCATCTTCTTTTAGTGAAGCGATGAATGAAACGTTTTACTCTCCGGTTCTGCGGATTCATTTCTCGTTCCGTGTTTCGATGCAGGACTCCATCGATTTGTTTCTGGGGAACTTTGCTGTCGATGAGACCGATTGGACGACGCCATTACATGACACCAAGGACTGGAAGTTTCAGACGGTAATAAGGGCTCAGGAATATCCATGGAAGACGAGTTCTCCCATCGTGTCCTTCGTCTCATTTGTCTTCTCGTCCTAGTTGCCGGTCATCATGGTGGTGGCGTTCTCCATGTGCATCATCTGCCTGCTGATGGCTGGTAAGAGGAGCAGTACTAAAACTCTGTCGTGTACTTGAGTCCCCCTCTGACTTTGTGAGCTCTTCCGTCCCACCAGGTGACACGTGGACTGAGACGTTGATCTATGTCCTGTTCTGGGGGTCCGCCAGCGTGGTAACTGGGGGCCTCATCCTCTTCAACGGACTGGATTTCGTAGACGCTCCCAAACTTGTCCAGAAAGAGAAGCTGGACTGAACGTGTGCGTGTGGAAAGCAGCTTGTCCCTGAAGAACCGGGTGCTCCGTCATCCTGGAGCCTTTACTGACTGGGGGGGGGGGGCAGAGACCCAGATTGAGAGTACGCGGGCTGCTGCTGTCCACACCAGTGAACAGAAACGTTCTTTTTACTGGACGGCGTCCTTGATTTTAGATTTGAGACGTCTGAGACATTCCTGTTTGTCTTCTTGCATTCCCGTAATACTCCGGTTCCTTCTGTTTTATATCAAATCAATGCAAATATTCAACACAGAGAAGCTGCTGACATCCTTTTTGCATGACCCCCCCGGCAGCAGCAGATGCCCCCCCCCCCCCCCCCAGCTATTACTGACGGACGCACCGACCTGATGCGTCTCGTCTCGTGGTAACGGGACGCTCTTAGATAAGTTTTTATCACTTCATACAGACATGAAATAAATACACCAGATAAGTACTCTACTGTATTTAATATACGAACATCAGCCACTAGAGGCTGAGTACAATCCGTCCCGGGACGGTCCGGTCGTCGGTCCTCCTGCCGGGTCGCGGAAGCAGCAGCGAGAGAGCAGGGATGCCGACGCGTCCCTCTTCCCAGACGCGTCCCTCTTCCCAGACATGTCCCTCTTCCCAGACGCGTCCTCCAGCTCTTTCAGGGGGATCTTGAGGTGTCCTCAGGCCAACCAAGAGACATGTTCTCTTCAACGTGTCCTGGGTCTTCCCCGAGGTCTCCTCCCGGGGGGGGGGGGAGCCTCCCCCAGGATCTGGGACAGGCCGTGCTGACGGAGGACGCCACCAGACATCCCCTCCAGACCATCATGACAAATTTGGATCCTGTCGAGTGTCCGACCCGTTACCATGCCAACGGGTCCAATCATTACCAGGTGGTGATTGATTGACAGCGCCCCCCCCCCCCCGGCGTTGGTCCTGCCGCTGATCCTGCTTATGGACATCCCTGTGTTCGTTATGGACCAATAACAGAAGTCTTGCGTTCAGCTCGGGGAGACGATCAATTCGAGTCTTTACATGATGTAGCTACTTGCATGGCGCGCTAACGTTAGCGAACTCTTCAGCACTACGATGGAAGATGATTTGGATGAAATCAATACTTATTTTTTACCAGTCGATCGCCTTTAACGTGACTTTAAATGTCGTTTTCTTGGAAGTTATCCAGCACAAAATGGATTCATCAAATAACGCAGAAAGTCATTTGTGTTGAGAAATGTGCGTTTGTGTGACCACGCCCCCTGGAATCAAACTCATTATTACATTCTATTATTTCAATGCTCAGTATTTGTTGGTTGCAGGTTGTATACAGACAATTTGAATGTGCATTAGCAAGAAGATTATTGATTGTGGAGATCAACTTCTCCGAGGACCGCAGGATCCTCGACTCAAACGTTCTGATTCGGGTTTGTGTTCTTGCTGTTTCTAGAATCAAATATCGTTGCTACGTTTTGCTGTGTTTGCTTTGAGCTTAAATTAAAGCTTTACCAGCTTTAAAGCTCTGGCTTTTATATCTGTGTGATTTCCTGATCAACTCTCTAATTTACTGTTTGCTTAATTTCACTTGGGAGAGACTGTGGGAAATAACATTCCCGACGCTCATCCGGATCCGTCCGGAACGTTTCGAGTTATCTTGCTGACAGTCGGACGGACAGACAGACAAACGCCGGCGATTACGTAACCTCCGCCTCGCCGGTAATAATTCTACAAGAAGTCAGTCACAAGCAGTACAGGAAGGAAAACGTAGTAATACATTTTCAAACGGTGGCGTGAGTACCTCAAGTAGTTGCTGTTAAATACACAGAATGTATTCCTGTCTCTCCTCGCTCGCATTACAAACACCTAATTGATTCAGCAGATGATTTATCATATGAACTAATCTTGAATCAAGCACCCCCCCTCCCCCCCCCATGGAGCTCAAGAACGATTACACAACTCAAGTCCTGGCAGTGTCTTTATTGCATTATGTCGCTGGAGGTGCCCCACAGGTCAGAATAGAGAACTACACGACGTAAATATCCAGAAAATCCGGGCTCATCCAGGCCGAAGCGTTTCTAGCTGAAATCGATGAAACGATGAAGCACATATTTTGAGCCGTTTCCCCAGATGACAGACGTTAAGCAACAGTTAGCATCAGAGGGCGTGAACGTTTGACAGCACACGACCTTCCGGTGACCTTACATTTCTCATGCAGTAACTGATACTGAACCGAGTTCAAAGATTTAACTCTTTCAAAGAAGCTAACCTGCTGTTGTAAATATTTGTGATTAAACGCAGGATTTCGCATCAAATGGTATTTATGGAGAGTTAACTTCGCTACGTATTAATACAGGTTAGGTATGCGTGGAATGTGATTAGCTGGTGAAAGGATTCTGATTCTGCTCTTTGATAATTCGATGGCATTAAATGAGATTCCCTTTGATGGAGTCGACTTTTTCTAAACGGCCGGCATGGACAGAAAACAAGGCGGATTCTTTTTGGGCGGTAACCGAGCAGGAAAGCACCGTGGATCAGGGGAATCTTCGATTGGCCTCAAACTGTACGGTGTGAACGGGTGTCTGATAATGCCCCGCCCCCTTCCCACCAGCTACTGTGCACTAATTTAATCTTTATTTCACCAGGAAGTCCCTCGAGATGAAACCTCGTTTGGGAGGGAGACCCGAGTCAAAGGGATCGAAATGTGGAATTAGTGGATAAATTCAGTTAAAAGTATGAAACTAGTCTAGTCAAAGTGAAACGTAGGCCCGGCAGAAAGTACACGTAATACTGCAGGAGCTCATAAATGAAAGATGGTTCGACAGAAGAAGCCAAAGCGAGGGACAAACGATAGACGAGTGGGGAGCTGATCCGGAACTTGTAACACGGCAGCCTGAAGTATCGTGATTTTAGTTTTGACTACTAGGACAGACGCTAACGAATCATAAACATCCCCTCATACAAAAACGCAGTATACTACATGAGTACTGTGAACTAGGGGTGTAGTTGTGCAACTTCTCAGGCAGACTGACTCAGAAAGCGTTTCGGAGGGTTCAGATCCGCTCCAGATTCACGTTGTTCATTTCAGGAAAATGTTTACCTGGAAGAATGTTTGAATAAAAAAAAGCTTCTCCTGCTCTAAACTACGATAAACTAAACTATTGAGAACGCTACAAAAAGTCGCCTTTTGAAATGCTCTATTAACGAAAACTTGCTCGAATTGTGCTTTTATTCTACGAACTCGGCGGAATTGAAAGTTAAACTGGTGCGAAGGGTGTGAAGCGTAATCAGAGAGATTACAGCGTTTAAATCTATGATGTTTTCATCTTTAATATTTGCTGCGTGCACGTTGGACTCTGACGTGCACGCCGTGACCATGGCCGGGTTGCTGGCGGGCTGCGCCGAGCGCTCGCTCCTCACATCAGGATGCAGTTGCAGTTGCAGCCTTTCTGGCCCCCGAGGATTCCGTGCTGCGAGGTGGCTAACGTCTGGATTAGGCTCCAGAAATGCTTGAAGGAGACGCCCTCGCCGTCGCCGACGCCCATCTTTCTCAGGATCTCGCTCAGTCCTTGGTCTGTGCCGACTCCCTGTGGGAACAAACAAGGGCAGCAGCTGAACTCTGAACTCCACTTCATCACGACGCGGCTATGGTCAGCATTAGGGTAACAGAACCCTAATGCTAATGCTAATGCTAATGCTAAAGAACCCTAATGCTAATGCTAATGCTAAGGAACCCTAATGCTAATTCTTGCGTCTGCCACCACGGCCAGTTTTGGGAACATCATCATCAACACCTAAACAGAAAAGAACAAGAACATAGTGCGCCAAAGAGGAGCCGTCATGGACGGTGGACGGTGGACGACTCGGTGATTATTGAGTGATTATTCAGCGACGGATCGCGACTCTGCGTCGGCCCAGGAGATGTAACTGGACTTAAACAGCGCATTCACACTCCAGTGGGCGACTGCTGCCAGACCCACTGGGCTGCGTTTACAGTGACCTGCAGTAGACCATGTGCTAACATGCTAGATCGGGGGTGGGCAAACCTTTTGACTTTTACAGGTAGCAGTACAGGGCAAAGGTCAAAGATTGAGGTTTAATTATAATAAAACTTAATTTAATGATATAATTTGGACAAGTTCGGCGGGCCGGGTTAAATAGCCCAACGGGCCGCATATGGCCCCCGGGCCTTAGTTTGCCCATGCCTGTGCTAGGCAGTGTTTTAGTGTTGCCCTGCTGTCGCCCTTATTGGTGAAATAAATTGTGCTGCCGAGGCGCCATGTTTCCTTCTGGCTACCTGCTGGCTACCTGTTGGCTACCTGCTAGGCTACCTGCTGGCTACCTGCTAGGCTACCTGCTAGGCTACCTGCTAGGCTACCTGCTAGGCTACCTGTTGGCTACATGCTAGGCTACCTTCTAGGCTACCTGCTGGCTACCTGCTGGCTACCTGCTGGCCACCTGTTGGCTACCTTCTAGGCTACCTGCTAGGCTACCTGCTAGGCTACCTGCTAGGCTACCTGCTGGAATTGATGAGGGAATCATTTGCAAAACATGGCAAGCGATTCCACGGAATTGAAACACTGGGAGCCGGTTCTCAACCCCCCCCCCCCAACGCAGAGACTGAAGGAGCTTACCTTGACCAGGTTGGGCAGCTGTTTGGACAAGAGATTTTTGAATTCGTCAGTTTTCAGAGTTGATGAATTGTCAGCCGACGCAGAGTGGAACTGGGTGACCATCGTGCTGATGGCATTCTCGAGGTCTGAATACTGTGGAGAAGAAGAAGAATGAACAATATGGCCCCGCCCAGATCTAATCACCTTTATTACGAGTTACACTGCCCTCCAATGTCGGCACAATGTCACGTAATCACCGTCTTGTTCACTGTTATCATGCTCACCATAAACTACAATGATGAATTTTCAGTTTTATTCCCTCTCACAGAGTCCAATTCAATTATAAATACATCTGTTGAGTTTCAACATGGAATTCATGCTGTTGGGGGAATTCCAGAAATGTAAGAAGAGCACGGAGAAGCAGAAAAGGAAGGAACTTTTGTTCAGCTGCTCTTGATTATATGCTCATTTTAGTGGAGCAAAAGAAAAAAAATATAAATAAATCAGACGTCTTCTGAGGACATGACATGATCATGGTTGGGAAAACAGGAACATCCATTTCTTCTCCTTCTCTCCTCTACTGAAGTACCAGGAGGACATCAAGTATACATTAAAGGAGACATATTCTACCCTTTCTCCACAAGTTAACGCAGTTCCCAGACACTTTTATGAAATATCTGAGCCAGTTTTTGTTCAAAATAGCAAACAGGTGCTGCAGGACATTGTCCCTCATTTCTGTCTCAAACAGATGCTGCAGGACAGCGTCCCTCATTTCTGTCTCTAACAGATGCTGCAGGACAGCGTCCCTCATTTCTGTCTCAAACAGATGCTGCAGGACAGCGTCCCTCATTTCTGTCTCAAACAGATGCTGCAGGACAGCGTCCCTCATTTCTGTCTCAAGCAGATGCTGCAGGACAGCGTCCCTCATTTCTGTCTCAAACAGATGCTGCAGGACAGCGTCCCTCATTTCTGTCTCACACAGATGCTGCAGGACAGCGTCCCTCATTTCTGTCTCAAACAGATGCTGCAGGACAGCGTCCCTCATTTCTGTCTCAAACAGATGCTGCAGGACAGCGTCCCTCATTTCTGTCTCAAACAGATGCTGCAGGACAGCGTCCCTCAATTCTGTCTCAAACAGTTCTGCCAGAAACGCTCTAAACCCGGAAGCAAAAGTACGTTCATAGCGAGCACGTGCGCAGCAGCGCTACCATGGTAACCGTGAGGGACTTTTTGAGCACACAAAAAACATTTTTGCCAATTTTCGCTGAAATATTACCACAAAAAATAAACGTCATCCACTCTGTTCTTCTTCACCCACACGGCGGGATGACGGCAATAAACTCAGGATGGAATAAAAAAGCTTTGAATCCTCCACCCCCCCCCCCCCCGAGGCCGCCTCACCTGAGTGCGAGCAGCGGCTCGACTCCGAGCTCCTCCCGGATGACGGAGCGTCTCACCCGATCTCTAAGGGAGAGCCCAGCGACCCGACGGAGGAAGCTCATTTCAGCCGCATGTCGATTATTAATCTCATAATAATGTGGCTATGGCTCGGGTCAGTGGTCGGTTGTATCAAAGGACCATGAATGGGACTCAAACCCATGACCACTGCGTGAGTACTTTAGATGCGAGTTCCCGATTACACTGATCATGACTCGCTGTTCACGCAGCTACTGCGTCTTTCGACATTCTTCTGTTAAGTTGCTGAGCACACGAAGCCCAGCAGGAATAACTCAATCAATAAAACAACAGAGTACTAAGTCACCCCCCCCCCCCCGCCCCCCCCCCCCCAGCTCCCCCCCAGCTCAACTCATGTCATTGCACGCAGCCGCGACTAATGCAAAGCTAAATGTGGTTGAACAAGTTCTGTGTTGTAGTGATGAGTTGGTAGTGAAGTAAACCTTCCAAACGCAGCCGGCCTCATTTATCTTGAGGGAAACGTCAGTCTTGGTAATTTGTCTTTGTGATTTATTGTAATTTATGTAATTTATTGTCGTTTTGCATCTGTGGTGTGATTTATTTTAAATTTATTGTTAGTCTGCATCTGTGGTGTAAAATTATTTTTAGTTTTCCAATGTTATTCTGCATCAATTGAGTTATTTAATATTGGTTTTATTTGTATTGTTAAATGTCGATGATTTATGTACGAAGGATTTTCAACAGAAACAAGACCGCAAGGGCTTTTTTGAAATGCTCCTCTTAGACAGGATGTTTTACTGTACTTGTACTGTAATACATGCTACTGTGTGACTGTATTTGTACTGTAATACATACTATTGTTTGACTGTACTTGTACTGTAATACATGCTACTGTTTGACTGTATTTTTACTCTAACATTCTATCTAATAAATATATTCATTCATTCATTCATTCATCATCTCTAACTGCATAATGCTGTAGCAGCTAAGCTACAGAGGGTCCGTCTGCTGTTTGCTAACGACAGACGGACCCTGAAGGGAACAAAGTTTCTGCTTGATTTAACGAGCTGCAACGCTAAAAGCTGCAGCCTGTGAAGTTTCATTGAGAGGCAACAAAATGTCTGCCTGGCTATTATATTCAGCGTGGACATTCGTGGAGAAGAGGCTGCCTATCCGTGCAGCTCGCTACGCTCTGCCTAGCTATTCAACGCATGCAGCCCAACAGCTTTGTCGGACCACGCCCTGACCGATGCGCCACAAGCTGCTGCAAGTCTTCTCATTTTTTATCCCACAGACTGCAAATCACAGAAAACTGCAGACGACAGAAACACCTTCAGTTCTGGCAAAGCTACGCGGAAGCGTAGCTTTGTAAGCTACGATGCAAATACCTCACGCTGGAAAACGTTTAACAAAACAGATTAAATTCTAGGAAGAAAAAAGTTCAAGCTCGCGTGTAAAATCGAACCGCCAAACTAAACTGGTGCAAAATTCAAACAAAATGTATTCCATGTCACTTAATTGTGTTTAATGCAAACAAAAAATAGTCTACAAACAAACTATTAATTTAAATGTTTAAAGACTGTCAGCGGTGGTTTACGTCCCTCGGTCGGGATACTGTCCCCACAAGGTCGGTAAGAAAGGGAAAAACAACCTAACAAACGTTTAATTGTTCTAATTCATGTGGAAAAGAAGAAAGAAAAATCAAATCTGAGATGATATTACAAAAAATAATGTGACAACTGGGTGTGTCCACAAGTGGGCGGGGTTTGCATGAGAAACTTCTGGAATGTGATTGGCCATCCCGAGTTCCAGCCGATCATCTTTGAGTATAATTCGGGTTAGTGAGTGAGACGCTCTGGAAGAGAAAGATTGTTCAACGTGTTGCTGGTTGCTGGTTGCTTTTGTTTGGAGTGAAAACAGTCGGGACACACGAGTCTTCAGCTAATAAGACTAAATAGCCTGTTCCTGTTCCGCGAAGAACCCGCAGAGCACCTTTTCTTTGTCCCCTCCCTGTTCACCCCGACATTCTTACGCATCTTGTCCCGTTCCTCTGGGGGTGAACCGTTTGTCCCCTCCCTGTTCACCATCTTGTCTCGGTCCTCTGGGGATGAACCGTTTGTCCCCTCCCTGTTCACCATCTTGTCTCGGTCCTCTGGGGGTGAACCGTTTGTCCCCTCCCTGTTCACCATCTTGTCTCGGTCCTCTGGGGGTGACCCGTTTGTGAAACACATTAAACGTCTCACTCGTGTGTAACTAATGTTTTTAATGAAATACTGCACTACACTCATCGCCTGCTTTTGTTCCAGAAGGCGAGCTTCAGTGCTGCCCCCCCCCCCCCTCCCCCCCTGCCACACCCACATCCCGCCATTTCTCCTCAGGTAGCCGTCGGGCTGAAACTCAGGTGAGATCACCCCCCGGACCGGAGCTACAAATCCAGATCGAGTTCTGCAACCTTCTACCTGAGCCGAGCGGGATCCCGGCGATCTAGCCCCGCCCCCTTTCACTGTTGCAGCACACGATGCATTCTTGCACAACCATGATCAGCACACAGGTGAGTGAGCTGCCCCCCCCCCCCCCCCCCCCCCGCACGCCCCTGAATTAGGCGGCATCCGAACGCTCTCTCTTATGCAGAATCTTGACTTTACAGTAATACTCGCGCGTGTATTAATACTCGAGCGGGTACTCTGGATGCCAGACCGTTTTCCTGCGGTCGCCTCTCTCTCTCTCTCTCTCTCTCTCTCAGGGAGGGGCCGCTCCGGATATTCCTCCGTTCGGTGGAAAGTTTCAGACGTTTCTGTTCTCCGGGCTTCAGGCGCGTCTTCAGCCGGAAGCCGCTCCGGACGAGGCTTTAACCAGAGTGCGTGCGTCCCCGTATGAAGTAGTAGTAGTAGTAGTAGTAGTAGTAGTAGTAGTAGTATCAGGAGCCGTCCGCCCCGTTAAAAGCAGTTTGAACCTCCACCGTGACGCGTCTCGCTCAGCTTGAAGTTGCGTGTTGTTGCGTGATGTTGCGTGATGGTGCGTGTTGGTGCGTGATGGCGCGTGATGGTGCGTGATTCCTACCTCGGGCATGTCGGCGGGGCTTCGAGCGGGCTGCTGTTCTCTCTGCGGTTCTTCCTGCGTGTCTCCGTGGATCCTGCTGCTGCTGTCCCGCGGCGGCTTCCTGGATCCTCCCTCTCCAGGAGGGAGGGAGCTCCGATCATGGGTTTTCCATTTGAGCGTGGATAATGCGCTGAAGCGCGCGCGCGCGCACGCACGCGCACACACACACACACACACACACACACACACTTTCCTGAGGATGACGGCGGGATTGGTAAACCTGGATCTTCATCTGTGGCGAACTCGAATAATTCAAAGTCATTACAAGACGCTAAAATCACGAGAACAGAAGTTATAACACAATGCGAGAAGAACCCCAAAAACATGAAGAACCCAAAAACATGAAGAACCGCTTCAGTCCGGTGAAGTCCAGACATCGATCTGACCCATGACCCAAAGAACGCTTTGCCTCACAGCCCAAAGTACAAATGTCAGGATCGTGAGGAATGTGAGTTCTAATGTGAGTTCTAAATGTGAGTTCTAATGTGATTTCTAAATGTGAGTTCTAAATGTGAGATCTAAATGTGAGTTCTAATGTGAGATCTAAATGTGAGTTCTAATGTGAGTTCTAATGTGAGTTCTAAGTTCTAAATATGAGTTCTAAAAGTGAGTTCTAATGTGAGTTCTAATGTGAGTTCTAATGTGAGCTCTAAATGTGAGTTCTAAATGTGAGATCTAAATGTGAGTTCTAATGTGAACTCTAAATGTGAGTTCTAATGTGAGTTCTAATGTGAGTTCTAAGTTCTAAATGTGAGTTCTAAAAGTGAGTTCTAATGTGAGTTCTAATGTGAGCTCTAAATGTGAGTTCTAATGTGAGTTCTAATGTGAGTTCTAATGTGAGTTCTAATGTGATTTCTAAATGTGAGTTCTAAATGTGAGTTCTAAATGTGAGTTCTAATGTGAGATCTAAATGTGAGTTCTAATGTGAGATCTAAATGTGAGTTCTAATGTGAGTTCTAATGTGAGTTCTAAGTTCTAAATATGAGTTCTAAAAGTGAGTTCTAATGTGAGTTCTAATGTGAGTTCTAATGTG
Source organism: Brachionichthys hirsutus (assembly GCF_040956055.1). NCBI lineage: Eukaryota > Metazoa > Chordata > Actinopteri > Lophiiformes > Brachionichthyidae > Brachionichthys > Brachionichthys hirsutus. Next base: position 11,791,902 of record NC_090909.1, read on the forward strand.
AGCTCTAAATGTGAGTTCTAAATGTGAGATCTAAATGTGAGTTCTAATGTGAACTCTAAATGTGAGTTCTAATGTGAGTTCTAAATGTGAGTTCTAATGTGAGTTCTAAGTTCTAAATATGAGTTCTAAATGTGAGTTCTAAAAGTGAGTTCTAATGTGAGTTCTAATGTGAGCTCTAAATGTGAGTTCTAATGTGAGTTCTAATGTGAGCTCTAAATGTGAGTTCTAATGTGAGTTCTAAGTTCTAAATGTGAGTTCTAATGTGAGTTCTAATGTGAGCTCTAAATGTGAGCTCTAAATGTGCGTTCTAATGTGAGCTCTAAATGTGAGTTCTAATGTGAGTTCTAAATGTTAGTTCTAATGTGAGTTCTAATGTGAGCTCTAAATGTGAGTTCTAATGTGAGTTCTAATGTGAGCTCTAAATGTGAGTTCTAATGTGAGTTCTAATGTGAGTTCTAAATGTGAGCTCTAAATGTGAGTTCTAATGTGAGTTCTAAATGTGAGCTCTAAATGTGAGTTCTAAAAGTGAGTTCTAATGTGAGTTCTAAATGTGAGTTCTAATGTGAGTTCTAAATGTGAGTTATAATGTGAGTTCTAATGTGAGTTCTAAATGTGGGTTCTGATGTGAGCTCTAATGTGAGTTCTAAAAGTTTCCTTCCTCTAGTGAGCTTCATGGAAAGACCAAAGACAAGTAAAATGAAACGACACAAGGACAGAGTTAGGAACAGACGAGGAGTCTCTCTGGATAGCTGATCACGTGTCAGGGTGTGGCCACTTCCACCCGAGCCATGCACCCCCCCCCCCCCCCTTCTCTGACCACACCCCTACATTTATGCAGAATGTGATTGTTAGATTTAACTATTTAACCTCCAGATGAAGAGAAGCAGACGATCAGATCAGTTTATACTGGAAGGAGAAACAAGCTTCTCCGTAAACATCTAAATATAAAATGTGCTGCTTTAATCAGGATATTGTGTCTGAATCCCACCAAGCTGCTGATAAAGCCCTTTAACGCACGCTGCTGGATCACCTGGTCTGTTTGTGCAGGGGTCCCCAAACTGTTTCCTGTGGGGGCCACATAACGTCTCCCTTCTCTGATGGGGGGCCGGGGTCAGTTTGTACAGGAAAAGTGTGACGATGGCAGGGGGGCCTAAACATTTATTGTTTTCCAGACAGCCACCAAGTAACCCTTCACAGAAAAAGAGTCAGGAAATAAATAATAACACTATTAATAAAATAAATAATAACAATATTAATAAAATAAATAATAACACTATTAATAAAATAAATAATAACAGTATTAATAAAATAAATAATAACAATATTAATAAAATAAATAATAACACTATTAATAAAATAAATAATAACACTATTAATAAAATAAATAATAACACTATTAATACAATAAATAATAACACTATTAATAAAATAAATAATAACAATATTAATACAATAAATAATAACACTATTAATAAAATAAATAATAACTAAATAACCCTCTCCGGGTTCGTCACAGAAACAAAGTCCATGGAACATTAACTTTCTGGTCGTATGTGATCATCATTAAAATTGTCCCAAACAAAAGGAAGAATGCTTTTCTTCATAATATTAATATATTCTTCTCTATCAATATTATTTTTAGGAAACAAAAGATTGAATTAATGACCCCTGTTAAATGCACCCCATTCCATTATTGATCCCCCACCGGCTACTCGTGTTGCATGGAAAGGAAAATAATAATTTTAAAAAACAAACGTTTTTTTTTTGTCTCTGGGATTGTTCAGGGGGCCGGGCCACATGTGGAGGCGGGCCGTAGTTTGGGGACCCCTGTGTTTGTGTGTCAGCTCGCTTTGAACTGAGTCCACATCTGGAAACATTTAGCAGTCCGAGTTGGACATGTTGAGGCTGGTATTCCACATCCTGCTAACGTTACCAACTGAAACATGATCCTTTTAATATTACAGCTTGATATGCACGCGTCCAGCCTTTTAACATTCTCTTTTCCCCCAGCTAAAAAAGGAGGGAGAGATAGAGAGAGAGAAGGAAACAGCCACAGCTGCATTCCTTCTATCCCGTTTTATGGCCTCTGTAGGAATGAGGGAAAAGCTCAAACACAAGAATTCCAGCAGACCGAGGATCCAACGTTATATGATCTCAGTCATTTAAAATGTGGCCCCATGGGTAGTGCAGTTAGCAGGAGCTAACGTAGCATTGGCAGTTTCTCCCTTGTGATGATGATGAATATATTTATTAGATAGAATGTTAGAGTACAAGTACAGTCACACAGTAGCATGTATTACAGTACAAGTACAGTCACACAGTAGCATGTATTACAGTACAAGTACAGTCAAACATCCTGTCTAAGAGGAGCATTTCAAAAAAGCCCTTGCGGTCTTGTTTCCGTTGAAAGTCCTTCGTACATAAATCATCCACATTTAACAATACAAATTTAACAATACAAATAAAAATAAAACCAATATTCAATAACTCAATTGATGCAGAATAACATTAGAAAAATAAAAATAAAATGATTTTACACCGCCGATGCAAACTAACCATTAATCTAAAATAAATTACACCCCTGATGCAAAATGACAATGAATGACAATAGATTACATAAATTACAATAAATTACAATAAATTACAATAAATTACTAAGACACTTCATATGTGCTGGTCTTAAGCCTGGATAAGTTGCGTCAGGAATGGAATCCGACGTAAACATTGTCCAAATCAAACGTGAATAAGAAAGACGTACCGAGGCCCGGGTTAACAACGACCACCAGCAGCGCTGTTAACCTGGGGGACGCTGGTGGACACTGGATGACTGAGGGTAAGACAGAGATGAAGAAGAGGAGGAAGACGAGTGCATCAGCAGCAAGAGAAGAAGGAATGGAAGAGTTCAGGACTGAGAGTAGAGACTCTGAATGTTGGGACGATGACGGGAAAAGCTAGAGAGCTGGTGATGATGATGAGGAGGAGGAGGAAGGTTGATGTGTGTCCAGGAGACCAGGAGGAAAGGAAGCAAGGCTAGAAGCTGAGGAGAAGGATTCAAGTTGTTCATAACGGAGGAGGAGTTATCTTGAAGGAGGAGTTGGTGTAGAGAGTTCTAGAGGAGAAGGAGAAGTTCTTACGCTCCACAGGTAGGAGGTGAGTTAGAGGAGAAGGAGAAGTTCTTACGCTCCACAGGTAGGAGGTGAGTTAGAGGAGAAGGAGAAGTTCTGGACTGACTTAGATGAAGTGGTTCAGAGCATCCTAGCAGTGAGAGAGTCCTGATTGGAGCAGACCTCAATGGGCGTGTTGGTGAAGGAAATAGAGGAGATGAAGAAGTGATGGACAAGTTTGGTGTTCAGGACAGGAACCTAGAAGGACAGATGGAGGTGGACTTTACCAAAAGGAGGGACATGGCAGTAGTTAACAGTTATCTCCAGAAGAGACTAGAACACAGGGTGACCTACAAGAGTGGAGGGAGGAGCACCAGGTGGACATCTTGTGTAGACGGAGCAGTTTAAAGGTGACTGTAAGGTCGTGGTATGAGAGAGTGTAGCCAGCCAGCATAGGCTGGTGGTGAGGAAGATGACTCTAGTGGTGAAGAAGAGGAAGAGGATGAAGGCAGAACAGAGGACAAAGTGGTGGAGGCTGAAGAACGAAGAGTGTTGTGTGGCTTTCAGGGAAGAGGTGAGACAGACGAGAGGCTTCCAGAAGACTGGAATACAACAGCTAAGGTGATCAGGGAGACAGGTAGGAGAGGACTGGGTGTGTCTTCTGGGAGGAAAGGAGATAAGGAGACCTGGTGGCGGAACCAGGAAGTGCAGAAGTGTAGACAGGAAAAGAGCTAACCTCTTTTCCTGTCTACACTTCTGCACTTCCTGGTGGGACATTGACCAATAGCGTGGCTCCAAAGTAAAAGTCCAAGGGCTAAACTGACCTGCCTGCAGTTCTGAACCGTCGCCCATTTCAAGTGTTTGCTTCATAAGGAAACACAAAAAAGGAAACGAAACACCCAAACTCTGGAGCAGTTGTCCTCCTCCATTCCCAAAGTGGCTGAGCGAAGGGAACGACAGCCACAGGACGACGCCCTGCCAGAGGTGAGGCTCATGTTAATTTCAGTCTGGGTGGGATCTCATATTCAGTTGCTATGGCTACAGTGTGTGTGGGGGGGGGGGGGGGGGTGCAGTGAGACAGCAAGACATTTGGAGAGGAAACAAACATGTTGACTTTCTTTTCAGGAGCCCAAAAAAAAGAAAACAATATATCTGAGGAAGAAAGACCGAAAGAAGACCTCAATCTGTCTGGACCTGGACCCCCCGGCCCCACAACCGTGAACCTTCTGGTTCCGGACTCCAATGTCCATCAACCCTCTGGACTGGGACCCATGAACTACTTTGTCTCTCCGGATGTGTGACTGCCTGTCTGATATCCATCCATCCATCTGATACAACCCAGCCGGTCAGACAGATGGCCGTCCACCACGAGCCTAGGTTCTGTTCAAGGTTTCTGCCTGTTAAATGGAAGTTTTTCTTTGCCTCCGTTGCCAAAGTTCTTGCTCTTGTGGGTCAAGTTGGGTTCTGTCTTTCGCTGCTACTCCTGTAAAGAAATAAAACTGAATTGAATGATGAAAAAAAATATAAAATAAAATAAAAATGAAAACTTGAATTTCTGACATTTTGTTTGACTCTTTTGAGTGAGGATGACACCACTCTTCCTCAGAAACACATAGAAAACATTAATTAGACATTAAATCAGAGAGCACAAACCTCCACCAAGCAGCTCGTTCCCCTCCTAACTGGATCTACACCGTCCACATGGTGATCCGGATCAGCACCAGAAGGTTCTAGATCTGGGGTGTCAAAGTCAAATGGACAGAGGGCCAAATAAAAAATGTAGCTACAAGCCGAGGGCCGGACTGATCGAATGCTCATTGATAAATGTTAAAATGGCCGCATATAGTCAAGCTGCTCTTTTAGATTGATCAACAGCTGGTCTATTCGCCCTGAACGGTGTTTCTGCTCACGTTTAAAGAGTTGCTTTTCTTCAGGGTAAACTTCATCACAAACTTTAAGCATACAGTCTTTGATGAAATCCCCATCTGTAAATGGCCGGGCTGATTTAGAGATCTAAAACTGCCCTTGACAACAGCCTGGCTTTGTGATTTGGCTTTTTTGAACAGAGCCTTGTTTTAATCCCTCAACCTTCTTGGCATCTTTGAACGAAAAGTCAAAGTGAAAGAGTTGATGTGTCCCCTTTATCTTCCTACTCGCTCTTTCCTCATCCCTCTTTTTTAAGACATGTAAATTAAATTACCCCCCCCCCCCCCCCCCTCGATGGTACAGGGGCTTGTTGACAGTTATAGCCGACCAGCCTACTTTGCATTCCAACGGCGGTGGAATCTTGTCTTTCTCGATGGGTCCATTTTTGAGCAGCCTCAGAAGTTGGACTGTGCGATTTACCTGCTGGAGTGAACTCTCCCGTGTCTAGCGGTGGCAGCGAGGTCCTTTTCTCCGAGTCAGAGCCGCTCACTTCGTCTGACAAGTATGACAGTTGATGTTGTTGACATTGTGGAGAGCCGCAAACTGACATTTTCTCCCTTTGTGTTCAGGTTTTGAGCCACCAGATCTAGGTTAAAGGTCGTGTCGCCCTGCGTGTAGATATGACAACACGAATGCTATTGGAGATCCATAGCATTTATAGCATTAGCATTTATAGCTTTATATAGCAGCTCTTTAGTCAGTATTTGTTCAGCAGCCTTTATGTTGTTTTGTTTCTCTCTGCTCCTGCTCTCTCTCTCTCTCTCTCTCTCTCTCTGTCTCTCAGCCCAGCTGGTCCAGACAGATGACATTGGACAGTCTTAGGTTCTGTCCAAGGTTTCTGCCTGATAAAGGGAAGTTTTTCTTGCCTCCATCTCCAAAGTTCTTGCTCTTTTGTGGGTCAAGTTGGGTTCTGTCTTTCCCTGCAAATCCTGTAAAGCAGGGGTCCCCAACCACCGGGTCGCAGCCCGGTACCGGTCCGTGAGGCATTTGTTACCGGGCCGCACAGAAAGAATGTATACAACTAATGTATACAATTTCCGTTGTATCGATTATTAGCGTCTAAAAGGTGTTTTATTTTGAAAAACGACCGGATTTTCTCCACCGTAACATTCGCCTGTGAATTTTCATGCTTTACGTGATACGTTACTAAAAACAGACGTGAACTAGCAAAGATTTAATTAAAAAACAAACGTCTTTGCAGAGCTTCTTTGCTAATGAGACAATCCAACTGAGGAGGAAGAAGAGGAGCTGATGACCTCCAAGAAAATAAAACCTCTTTTAACAGACAAACCAGGAGTCAGACTTAAAACTCGGTTTATTTACAACAGCTGATTCGCTTCGTTAACGAGCAACGAAGGGGTCAAAACTTATTCGGCACACAAAGACCAAGAAGCCTCGATTAAAACGCAAGAATGTGGAATTTATGACAGAAAAAAACGTGACTATGAAGGACAGAAGCAATTATTGAGACCACGACTAATGGTGAGTAGATATTGGTGTAATACTTGTTTAATAGTTATTGCAAGTGCATAATGTGATTATTAGTTTTACTGCTGCTAATACACATCTGTGTATCCACTCCTGATGCTGGTGTTTGGTGATGTGTCTGTACTTGTATGTTTTTTGTATTTTGTCATTACTGTTACATGTAGCACGACTTCACCGAGAAACGTTCCTAGTCTGTGAACCCTCATTGGGGGTTCTGATTCTGATAATCTAAAGTTTAGTGGTAAGATAATACTCCTATTTTTTATTTAATTACCCCCCCCACTGTAAAGTGTCTTGAGACGACTTTGTGTTGTGATCTGGCGCTATAGAAATAAAACTGAACTGAACTGAATGTGGAACACACGATGTGGGCCCCCAGCGAGGATGCTTCATCTTCATCACAGAGCACTGCCGGTTCTTAATAATAATAAAAATACATTTTATTTATATAGCGCTTTTCTGAGAACTCAAAGACGCTTTACAGTGCACATAAAAAATCTTGTCCTCCACAGCCAACAAGTCCCTCTGGTTTGGCCGGACAGTCTTTTAATGGTTCAGAATCTGCTGTCAGCTTATGAACTCGGTGCTGAGCTGCAGCTGAAACTCTTCCAGGTGCTCTTTAAGTTTCTCCCTCACGTCTTCTCTGCTTTCCACCAGCGCAGTGTTGCTAACTGAAGGCTCGTTGCTGTGTTGCCCATCACAGTCTCGCTCCACCCTGGGCAGAGCGCTGCTGATCCCGTTCTCTTCTTTAAGGTCCACATCCGACACCAGCAGGATCCGCGCTTCATCTGTGACTCCCTCCGTCTCGAGAACGCTTTGCAAACTATCGTCGGCAAGGAAAGGCACCAGAAGGACCCGTCCCTCGGCACCGTCGCGTATCCAATACAGCGGCTGCAGCGCGTCCGGGTGACGCTCCTCGCTGACAAATCGAGTCTCTGTCTCTCGCGTGTCAGAAAGTAGAAGCTTCTGTTGCGGGCCAAGAAACTGCCGACTCTGCACGCGAGTGTCAGTCAGACACACTCCAGCAGAACAAAGGTCAAGGCTTGGACTTTGAAGCAGAACTTCGGTACTTTTCCCTGGTAGACATTTTACTCTGACTACCTGCATGTCTTTGGTACTTCCATTTTCAGCGTGTTGGCTCTTCGGAGACTCCTCCGCTGCGGCCTGGGCGTGTTCCCGAGTGTTTGGAACGGTCGGGGCCTCCTGACTCCTACACTTTCCCTTCTCCCCCGGTGACAAGCTGTCCCTCTGATCCACATATCTGTCCTCACACACTCCAGACGCAGATCTAGCACCGGTCTCAGAGCTCCCTATGCCTCGTCTCTTCTTCCCACATGGTGCCGGGCTCGCCCTCTTTTTACAACCATCTTGCGAGAAAAGCAGAACCTGTTTCAGCCGTTTCTCACGTAGCCTCAGCACCGTCTTTCGCAGGCGGTTCTCCCGCCGTCTGGCTGCATGCAGCTGTTGTACGGCCTTCTCGAGGCTATCGATAGCCTCGTTGTACCGTCTTCTCCACAGCAGAGGACAGAGCTGAGCATAGCTGTGCTCCTTTGACAAGTGGAAGCCTGGAGCAGGAGGCAGGCGTCTCATATAGTTTGATGGAGACAGGGGACGAGGGACCTGTGGCTGGGGATCACATTCTTGCTTTGAGAGCTCCTCGAGTCCTGACGGCTCGTGAGAGGACACCCCCCTCTGGTCCGAGACCGAGGGTTCTCGAGGGTTCTCCTGGTGAACGGTGTCGATGTTTGTCCTGCAGGGGAGAGTTGAAGTAACAAATGTCTCAGCTTTTCAGTCACATCATGCAACACGCACCTGTACGCTCAACTCATAGCACATCGTTTAATGGCGACTCAGCGTTACGACGCGCTTTCGGAAACTCAAAAGTCTGTGTTTAGCAACAAGAAATTACGTTAGGACGAGCGGAATGCGGCGTGCAGTATAAATGTCCTGAACGCATGCAAACATAAAAAGGTTTTCATTCATTCATTCAGTCATTCATTCATTTTCAAGTCTGCTTCATCCGCCTTGTGGGACACACATACTGCTGGAGCCTATCCTCGCTCTCCTTTGGGCGAGAGGCGAAATCGTTTAGCGTCTTCGGAGCATAACTCCGTCGCTGCGTGAGGAGGAGCTGTAGTTGCATCATCAGTACAGGAATACTCCACAAGCATCGAGACACAGGAAATTCATTCTCCTTTGGTACAATGGTGCTAATTAAAGGTGGGAAGCAGAGCTGAGATGGGACAGAACATGCCGAGTCTCTCATCAGAATCAGGACCAAAATCAATTTAAAACCTACGGACTAATATGGATAATAATTAGGGGCGTCCCGATCAGGTTGTTTTGCCCCCCGAGTCCGAGTCATTTGATTTTGAACTGATAGGAGTCCCGATCAAATACTTCTATAATACATAAAAAAAATAAAGACGAGTGAAGAAACGGATCCAGGATGTCCCTTATTTGTTATTCTATTCATCTTATCTCAACATTTAACTCTTAAACGGAGCACTCGAACATTCAAGTCATAAATCAAATACTTTCTTCACTTTGGACTTGGACTAGAGCAACAGGAAATATTAAATACGAATATTTATAATAAACTGAACAGTTTATTATAAATATCATTTGGAGTCGGACATGCTTTAGTTAATTTGCCTTATCTAACATCAGAAATGGAAACCCAAGTATATACTGTATACAGTATTAGATTGCAATTAATTAAAAGGATAATTTAGGCAAAACAACCAAAGGAAATCATGCAAAGTAAAGAGCGAGCGTGTGGAAAGTCCGCGGGACGCATCACGACCAGGGCAGACGTGGGACATAACGTGGACGCGGTCCTCCTGAGCACCTCCCCACGCCGCTGCCTGTTCCGTGTCGATTAGAAATGCTTTGAAGCCGGACTCGATCGTTTATTCTTACCTGAGGTGAATGTCTTTTTGGCTCCTCGGTGTTCCTCGTCTTTTACGTTTGGTGGCTGAAAAGGAATCAAACACTGTCGGAAATGCGTCTTCCTTCAGTCTTCTGATTCCACTGTGAAGTAAAAGGGCAAAAAACGCTTTAGTGCAATACACAAACAGGTATTCGGTATATCCGGTACGTCGTAAACAGGCAGAGCAGTGAACAGGCAGGCCGTAAAGTCGAACCTGCATTCTGCGCTCACGGCGAATAACAAGAGACTCTGCCATGTTTGATATAAAGTACGGCCCTTTCATCTCTCACGTTATCGACTGCTTTGATTACCGTAATTCCCGGTGTACAAGCCGCTACTTTTTTCCAATATTTTGAACCTTGCGGTTTATGCAACGACGCGGCAAATTTACGTATATTTTCCCACTTTCGTTACGAGCCGTGTTTCGTTAAAGCCTATTTATTTTCGTTACGAAATTCACGCCCGCCCGCCCGGAGGGAAAGCCCCGCTTGCGCGTAGCTGGGGAGATCCGCGAGAAGGGCCCGGCGCTCGTCCAGAGTCGCCGCCGCCGGACCGCCGTACCCGGTCCCCGCCACCGGACCGCCGTACCCGGTCCCCGCTGCCTGCCCGCCATCCGCTACGCGGCGTCGGACGCGCCGCCCCGCGGGGAAGGAACCCGCCCCTGCCGCACCACGCTCCCGCGGACGGAGGATGAGGGGCACGGGGGCAAGGGGGACGGGGACACCCCGCCAGGCGGGCGCGCGCGGCGCGCAGCTTCCGACGGGCGGAGAGGGGAGGGCGACGGGGCGACTGCTCCCCCAGCCGCGGCTCGAGCCCAGCCCCGCTTCGCACCCCAGCCCGACCGACCCAGCCCTTAGAGCCAATCCTTATCCCGAAGTTACGGATCTGATTTGCCGACTTCCCTTATTCTAACATGCCAGAGGCTGTTCACCTTGGAGACCTGCTGCGGATATCGTTACGAGCCGTGTTCCGTTAAATATCATTTGTTTCAATGTACCGGTAGACACCTGCAGTTTACGAATATGTGCGGCTTATTTTTGTACAAAATAAATATTTTTTTAAAATTCAGTGGGTGCGGCTTTTTCACAGGCGCGCATAATAGCCCAGCAATTACGGCAAGTTCTATCCATCATCTCTGGATTTATTGCCTCAGTCCACAGACCTGCATCCAGTCAGTTCAAAACTCTCCGGCGTGAAGTGTTTGGAGCAAAAATAGACGAAGTCCGTCCGAGGACGCCAGGAGGCGGCTCGGTGGGAGTGGGAGATCCAGAGAGTCCTCCGAGCCGCTCCTTTGGGTAACCTGAAACCACGATGGAACAACATGTTCAACATTTGGTCGAAAGGTTTTCACTTTACATCCTTTAGAGAAATGAGCTACTGAAACATGACAGACACGGACGATTTATCCTCAAAGAAAACGCCACAGCGAAAGCTAAAAAAGAAACAACTACGAGCTCAGCGTTCCGATACTAATATTATATATAAATATATAGTGAAGAAATGCTGAATTCCCTTCAGCAATAGCTGGAGGGTCAGAATGAAGAGGCCAGTTCTACGCAACAAGCGGAAGAAACACAGATTCCGCTTTGCAGTGTTAAAAACCAAACGTTAACAACGTTATTGATGAAATGTTTAAAAACGTTTAGAAGGAATACGGACAACGGAACTATTGCATCGGTGTTAAACTTAAATGATATTGGAAAAAAGGTTCTAAAATGTTTTGTCTGAGATCAGCACCCGCTGATATTTGTTGCGTAGAGATCAGTTCTCCGGCGCAGTGAAGGAGGGAACCCCCGAAAACATGGCTGAAGAAAGAAAAACCACGTCGTCGTCACAGTGGAGCAGAGAAGACGGTTTTTCTACCGCTGCGAAAGGTTCCTGTGAGCGACGACAACGTTCGCTCGATCGCTTTACGGTAGGTCGTAAAAACACGTAAAAACACGTAAAAACGCATAAAAACACGTAAAAACGCATAAAAACACGTAAAAACGCATAAAAACACGTAAACAGACGAGCGCAGTTCTAAAGTCGACGACTACCTGTATACATATTAGCATGCATTATAATGCAATGACAATAATACACACACACACACACACACACACTCTCACACAGACACACACAGACAGACACACACACACACACACACACGCACACACACACAGACACAGACACACACACAGACACAGACAGACACACACACACACACACTCTCACACAGACACACACACACACACACACTCTCACACAGACAGACACATACACACACACACACACAGACACACACACGCACACACACACAGACACACACACACACACACCCACCCACACTCTCACACAGACACACACAGACACACACACACAGACACACACACACACACACAGACACAGACAGACACACACACACACACACACACGCACACACACACAGACACAGACACACACAGACACAGACACACACACTCTCACACAGACACACACAGACACACACAGACAGACAGACACACACACACACACACGCACACACACACAGACACACACACACACACACACTCTCACACAGACACACACACACAGACACACACACACACACACACAGACACACACAGACACAGACAGACACACACACACACACAGACACACACACGCACACACACACAGACACACACACACACACACACACAGACACACACACACACACACACACACACGCACACACACGCACACACACACAGACACACACACAGACACAGACAGACACACACACACACACACTCTCACACAGACACACACAGACACACACAGACACACACACACACACGCACACGCACACGCACACGCACACACACACACACTGCTCACTTATGGAAGGTGAGCCCAGCGTCTCGAGTTTGACGATTGTCCCGAGATTTACAGCCGCCGGCTGAGCAATGTCTCGGCATCTGATCAACAGAGAAAGAAGAAGTTATTTCCTCGTACAAATATCACGAAAGCTTAATTCCAGCATAACGTCCTCCGTGACTAAAGAATGAATGTACTAATCCTGCTACACATTGTGTAACAGTTAGCGTTTTAACGTGTATATCGTTGTTTTATCGTGTATATCATTCCTATATGGGCCTTCACACGATTTTGTTATGTCGGCATAATGACAATAAAGAATCTTGAGGAATCCCAACAGATCAATCGTCTCACTATTGATCTGCCGTTTTATATTCTCCATTGATTGAGAGTGAACGGCCGACGCATTGAAGGCTCGTCGGCGTCATTCCATTTACGGACGGGAACTAATCAATAGTTAGGAGTCGAGCGGAGCAACTTTATCCATTCTGAGATATTCAGTTTAGAAACTATTTCGTTTTTGGATTTTTCACCTGCGAGTATCAATGAATGAATGAATGAATATATTTATTAGATAGAATGTTAGAGTACAAGTACAGTCACACAGTAGCATGTATTACAGTACAAGTACAGTCAAACATCCTGTCTAAGAGGAGCATTTCTAAAAAGCCCTTGCGGTCTTGTTTCCGTTGAAATTCCTGAGTACATAAATCATCCACAATTAACAATACAAATAAAAATAAAAATAAAAATAAAACCAATATTAAATTGCTCAATTGATGCAACGTGACATTAGAAAAATAAAAATAAAATGATTTTACACCACTGATGCAAACTAACAATTAATCTAAAATAAATTACACCCCTGATGCAAAATGACAATGAATGACAATAAATTACAATAAATTACAATAAATTACTAAAGCAATTAATATGTACAACGTAGGTGGACAAAAAAAAGGGGGGGGGGGGGGGGGTTGATCCGGAGAGAGTCGTGATGACTATCTCCGTTTCTGTCCCCCTGAAAGGTGTATTTTTAGGGCCTTTTTGAAGGAGGCCAAAGAGGTGCATGTTTTGAGGGCAGGAGTCAAACAGTTCCACCCCTGGGGGGCAGTATTATAAAAAGATGATTTACCCATGTTGGTCCTATAGTAGGGGGTAATCAGGTTGTTGTTTGAGCTCCCTCTAGTGTTGTGGCTGTGGGTGTCACTAAATCTGTGGAGGTGTTTATTCAGGTATGCAGGGATTGAGGGGACTGAGGGCAGAGCTGCATTGACTATTTTAAATGCCAATCCCATTTTGAGTTGTTTAACCCTGTCTTCTACCCTGAGCCATTTTAGGCTAGCAAAATGTCCAGGAAGAAGGTGGGTCATGGGCCCCAGATTGAGGAGTAGCCGAATCAGTTTGTTTTGGGAGGTTTGGAGCCTGGTTTTCAGGGACATTTTGATGTTTGAATACCAGGAGGTGCTAGCATAGTCAAAAAGGGGCTGAACGAGGGCTGCAGCAAGCGTCCGGAGAGCACTTTTGTTGACAAAAGCAGACATTCTGCCCAAAAATCTTGTTCTCTGATTGACTTTTTTGATCACCTTAGTTGCCATACTATCGCCAGACAGGTATTTGTCAAGAACACAGCCCAAATAGGTAATCTCTTCTTTGCTGGAGATGACTGTATTATCGACTGTGACCTTGAAATCATCAACATTTATCTCACGTAGAGAGTGTTTAGACCCAAAAAGAATCGATTCGGTTTTACCAAGATGTAGTGACAGTTTGTTATCGGTAAGCCAAGTACGGATTCTGGTGAGCTCAGAGCTGAGAGCCTCCTCAACCTGCACTTTGTCCTCTCCCGAAATCAGGAGTGCTGAGTCATCAGCAAACAGGAACAATTTGCAGTTACAGGCAGCATTCATGTCGTTAATGTATAGGAGGAACAGTAACGGTCCTAGAATGCTGCCTTGAGGAACCCCACAGCTCACTGGGAGGGATGAGGACAAGGTTCCGTTTATGTCTACCATTTGTTCTCGTCCCTCAAGGTACGATTTCATCCGGTTTGTTGATGTGCTATCAAAACCAATCGCCCCTAGTTTATTCAATAGGATTGAATGGTTAACGGTGTCAAAGGCCTTCTGGAGGTCCAGCATGACCATGCCTCAGTATTTGCCCGAGTCTACTTCACGCTTGATGTAGTCGGTCAGATATATGAGGCACGTGTCAGTGGAGTGGGATGTTCTGAAGCCTGATTGGAATTCAAAGAGCAGGCTATGCTCGGCGAGGTAGCGGTTGATTTGCTCCTGGATTATTCTCTCCATGACCTTTGACATGGAGCAAAGGATGGAAACAGGGCGGTAGTTGCCAGGTTCTAATTTGTTTCCTTTTTTATAGAGGGATAACCCGCGCCGTCTTGAATTCCTGTGGGACGTGGCACTGATTGATGGATAAATTTATCAGATGGGTTACCACGGGGGCGATAGAGACAGCTGCGTCTCTGAGGAACCGGGTGGGTATGTGGTCGAGGCCTGTGGCCTTGTTAGGTCGAAGGGCAATTAGTTGTTTTAGCACATCAACGGTATTTACAGGTGTGAAAGAGAAAGTGTCCTTTTTGGCACCTCGCTTCTCATAGTGATTCTGGATGTGGTCAGAACCGTACAGACCTGAATGCGGGGGGAGTTTGCTGACCAACAGGGGGCAATGGTGGTGAAAAAGCTGTTAAAACAATTAGCTAGCACCAACCTGTCGGTCTGGAGCGAACCACTTGAGTTAATGCAGATATTACTGGTTTTTGTTTGGAGTCTGTTGCTGCAGCCTAATTGTTTTAGGGCCTCCCACATTACCCCCCCCCCCCCCCCCCCATTCAGATTAAATTCAGGCTGATGCAGATCCGATACCAATACTTTGTACAAATGGTGAAGAAAGGAGTGAATTTCAAACCATAACTTTATAATGCATCGTCTGATGTACATTGAACCATCTCTCTAAATAGCCTCCAGCAGGGGGCAGTAAAATATCTAAATACATTACTGACACAGAAGTCGCACCTCCACGTGACGAGCTTTTACAGTATCGAATCAGGCGGCTCTTTGTTGAAGCGTTTAGTTACTAATATGTTATAACCATGTTTATTAACGTGTATCGGGACCTGCGGCGCGGCGCCCCAGCACACACTGACCCAGGCGGAAGAAGAAGTAGTTCTCACCGATGCGGATCATTCGGACGATAGCCCAATAGTTCCGCTCCTCCCCGCGGCGTTCCTCATATACGGTTACATTGCCTGATATGACTGAGGCATCGAAAGTATCGATATTTACATTTTTGATTCGATTCTAGAGTCTGGTATCGATCCGCACATCCCTACCCGGAAGTGGACCCTCCGGAAGACACGCACCGGGACACGTTTCGGTCCGCTCCGGTGCCGTCAGGCGTCATTTTGTTCCGGACACAACCAGATTACAGATTCTACGTTTCGAGCCGCATGCTAGCGGCTAGCAGCTAACCAGCGGTCGGTGACGTCACCCGTAGATCCGCGCGAAGGATCGATACTAATAAAGAACGATTACCCTCGCGCTGAAGAGTTCGACCTCACGAAGATGGCGGATCCTTTTCCTCGTACGTTTTTTTTGTCAATAAAACTTTATTTAAAGACGCAATCCCGTGTTAAAAAAGAAGTTCCTCGTCTTTCTTCATGACGCATGCGCGCGCGCGCACGGTCCGTGGCTGTCGTTCACTCAGCCTGACCGGGGTCACTTCAGGTCATTCTCTAAAGCCTCAAACACGGCTTTTATTTCCGGGAGGAACATGACATGTAATTAATACGCGACATTACTACTACTACTACTACTAATACTATACCCCTAGTGGCACGAATTAGATCACAGACCGCATTCAGTACAATAACAACCAGAAAAGTACTCAGAGTGTGTACACAGCCTCCGCCAAGCAGCTCAATCCCCTCGTACTTTCATACTTACACCAAAATATACGTAAATATTCGTGTTGATCCGGATCATCAAAAGGTTCCGAATTATTTTTAGTATCTGAATACCCGGATGAAAATCCAAAATGTATTTTTAGCTGATTCTGGAATCCGTAAACCGGGTTTTCAACGTTATGCGTATCCGACCCCTTCATGATTTTTGCTGAGTGAATTTAATTCATGTGTTTGTTTTTTTTAAAGCCTCCATTATAAGTAAATGGAAACATCCGGATCGCTCTAAAAACTTCATGGAATCCACGTCAGGCCGAGACCCATCTTCAGGTTTTTATTTCATCAAGATCCACTCAGAAGATTTGTCATCAATCCTGCTAACGAAACAAAGAAGCTACTAAAGATGAACGGCAACATGGACCCCTGATTGATCAGCCAGCTGTCCGTTCTGACGGGTTTAGAACCTGCAGCTTCACAGACTAACGCACATCAAGGGTCAACGGCAGCGTTTCCATTTACAACCGAGTAAAAGTACGCGTGAGACAATCGAAAGGCCGGGACAGACGCTGAGCTAAACGCTTCATTCACTGTGAACGGGTGGAAACGGTTCAGCAACCGCAGGTGCGACCGCTCCAACCGCAGGTGCGACCGCTCCAACCGCAGGTGCAACCGCTCCAACCGCAGGTGCGACCGCTCCAACCGCAGGTGCAACCGCTCCAACCGCAGGTGCGAGCCGCGCGGCTCGAGGGAGGCTGCCGGCGGTGCCTCGAGCCTCTCCTCAGGAATCCTCCTTCTCCTGATGCCTGCAACCCCAAAGCGAAACCGGTCACGCAGCGGCACCAAACGCTCACGTTGGGCCCGCAGCGCCTTCCTGCATTACCTGCAGCGTGTGCAGGTGAAGAAGACGGTCTGCCCTTCGTCGGCAGACCTGGTTTGTCTGGTGTGGTAAACCATCCCCTCCTGGTTGCAGCGGGAGCATCGCCGGTCGACCTACGGGGAGCAGGAAACACCTTTCAGCGTTCCAGAGCGGCTCAACGACCGGCGGCCGCCGCCCGCAGGGAGTCTGTTCTCACCACCGGCCCCTTGAGGGCGCCGTCCGGCTCGTTCTCCGGAGCCCTCGCCGTCTGCTCGGCAGGGTTGAACACGACCGAGGAGCGGATCTCCTGGCCGGAGAACTCTGGACAGCAGAAATAACGTGGAAGGTACACAAGCGAGTACTTTCAGAGGAAGCTTCCCGTTAGCTCGATCACTCCAATAGACTGAAAACACATTTGTGTACATTGGGCCGGGGAAAGGGCAAAGGGCAAAGTCGCTGCATTTTAATGTGGATCCAGAGCAGAATGCTGCAGAGTAACCCCCCCCCCCAATAACTGAATCATTCCATTGTTAATAGTCTGAACTTTTATTCACTCCCTTTTGCTCGTTGAGGGAAAGACTCCAGGAATCCAGAACCGTTCTCGTGTACTTTGGGTTTAGGGAACTACGAACGTTCACTCGGGGAGTAGAAAGCTTCTCACCTGCCACAGGGATGCCGAAGGAGCAGCGGGGGCAGCAGACGGTGTCCCGTAACCCTGGGAGGGGGAGAACGCTCCCACACTCAGGGCAGAAATTGGGATTAGCGCCAGAACGGGACATCTCTGCAGCAGGGGGGGGGGGGGGGGGGTGGACAAGTCAGTCAACGTCGACCCAATCTAGTGGAGAAAGGAGAAAGGAGCCCCCCCCCCCCCTGTGTAGCTTCATCAGCCGAACTAGAACAAGATTTATTACAAATACCACAGGAGGTTCTGATTCTGGGAGCGTACTATTGACTGTACTTGTACTGTAATACTTACCATTGACTGTACTTGTACTGTAATATATGCTATTGTTTGACTGTACTTGTACTGTAATACATGCTACTGTTTGACTGTACTTGTACTATAATACATGCTACTGTTTGACTGTACTTGTACTGTAATACTTACCATTGACTGTACTTGTACTGTAATACATGCTACTGTTTGACTGTACTTGTACTGTAATACTTACCATTGACTGTACTTGTACTGTAATACATGCTACTGTTTGACTGTACTTGTACTGTAATACTTACTATTGACTGTACGTGTACTGTAATACATACTACTTTTGACTGTATGTGTACTGTAATACTTACTATTGACTGTACTTGTACTGTAATACATACTACTTTTGACTGTACGTGTACTGTAATACTTACTATCGACTGTACTTGTACTGTAATACTTACTACTGACTGTACTTGTACTGTAATACATTCTACTGTTTGAAGCAACAACAGTTTAACAAAGAGAAAGAAAACATTTCATAAACATTCGTTTTTAAACGAGAATTAAACTACTTGCCTGTTTATTGCGTAAACAACGTTAATATCGACAAACAGCATCCGGGTTACCCTGAACGACTGAAACGTTGTTCAACACGTTGAAGACATTTCGTTTGGCACTTCTATGGACAGCCTGCGGGGTCCTTCGGCGTCTTCTTCTTCCGGCTTTAACGGCAGCTGGTATCCGTGGATCTAGCGACACCGCCATCTGCTGGAGCTCTTTGTGACTTACACGTCTCAAAATTCTTCCTGGTGTGAAATAGGGAATCTCTGGTCTCTGTCCAATCCGATTCGTTCTAGATCCATCTGTAATACGATTCGATTAAAGTTCTCCCTTCCCATGATGCATCTGGATTCAGCGTTGCCTGGTCAAGATTATGTGATTCAGTTGGTTTCAGTGTTTTAGGTTGCTCTCTACACTCATTTCATTCTTCTTTAAATAAAAGCAACAAATGTCGTTATTTTAAAGAAAAGAATAAAGCAATTTTAATAATTTATTAAATTCAAAGCATTTCAAAAATTGCTGTATTTTTTTAAAACTGTAAACAAAGTGACAGAAACTAAACAACGTTGGCCAATTAGAAAACTGTTTACGTCAGTAAACGTAACACAACCAGGGTTTGTGTCGATAGCAGCAAGTCACATTTCATTATTTTTAAAGGCCAAATACATTCCATCAGAGGGACGAGGTAATATTTATACATTCAAAGACAAACTGGGGACAACGGGCAACTTTCAATAGTGGAAGGCGAGGAGTCTGGCTGTGTCGGCGTTTCACGTGGGCGAGAAGATAAGTCGTGCTGCCGGTACAAATCGGGGCTTTTCCCATCCCGACCAGCCTCATGGGTAGCACGGGTAGTGCGGTTAGCAGGAGCTAACGTAGCATTGCCAGTTTCTCCCTTGTGCCGGTCTGCAGAGTAAATGCAGAGAGTTGCGTAAAAATGTGGCAAAATCTAACAAGCAAATCGATCTAAACAAGAAAGACGTACTGGATCGGTCGAGGCCCGGGTTAACAACGACCCCAAGCAGCGCTGTTAACCCGGGGGACGCTGCTGGAAGATGGACTAGTGTGGGTCGAAGACAGAGACAGAGAAGAGGAGGAAGACGAGTGCATCAGCAGCGAGAGAAGAAGGAATGGAAGAGTTCAGGACTGAGAGTAGAGACTCTGAATGTTGGGACGATGACGGGAAAAGCTAGAGAGCCGGTGATGATGATGAGGAGGAGGAGGAAGGTTGATGTGTGTCCAGGAGACCAGGAGGAAAGGAAGCAAGGCTAGAAGCTGAGGAGCAGGATTCAAGTTGTTTATAACGGAGGAGAGGAAAGAGGAATGGAGGAGGAGTTATCTTGAAGGAGGAGTTGGTGCAGAGTGTTCTAGAGGAGAAGGAGAAGTTCTTACGCTCCACAGGTAGGAGGTGAGTTAGAGGAGAAGGAGAAGTTCTTACGCTCCACAGGTAGGAGGTGAGTTAGAGGAGAAGGAGAAGTTCTTACGCTCCACAGGTAGGAGGTGAGTTAGAGGAGAAGGAGAAGTTCTTACGCTCCACAGGTAGGAGGTGAGTTAGAGGAGAAGGAGAAGTTCTGGACTGACTTAGATGAAGTGGTTCAGAACATCTCTAGCAGTGAGAGAGTCCTGATTGGAGCAGACCTCAATGGACAAGTTTGGTGTTCAGGACAGGAACCTAGAAGGACAGATTGTGGTGGACTTTAACAAAAGGAGGGACATGGCAGTAGTTAACACTTATCTCCAGAAGAGACTAGAACACAGGGTGACCTACAAGAGTGGAGGGAGGAGCACCAGGTGGACGACATCTTGTGTAGACGGAGCAGTTTAAAGGTGACTGTAAGGTCGTGGTAGGAGAGAGTGTAGCCAGCCAGCATAGGCTGGTGGTGAGGAAGATGACTCTAGTGGTGAAGAAGAGGAAGAGGACGAAGGCAGAACAGAGGACAAAGTGGTGGAGGATGAAGAACAAAGAGTGTTGTGTGGCTTTCAGGGAAGAGGTGAGACAAGAGAGGCTTCCAGAAGACTGGAATACACTCAGCTGAGGTGATCAGGGAGACAGGTAGGAGAGGACTGGGTGTGTCTTCTGGAAGGAAAGGAGATAAGGAGACCTGGTGGTGGAACCCGGAAGTGCAGAAGTGTACACATGAAGAGAGGTTAGCTAAGAAGAAGAGGGACATTGAGAGGACAGAAGAGAGTAAACAAGAGTACAGGGAGACGAGACGCAAGGCAAAGGTCAAACAGAGGTCATATGATGACCTGTATGCAGGTTAGATAGTAAAGAGGGAGAGAAGGATCTGTACAGGCTGGACAGACAGAGAGACAGAGACAGGAAGGATGTTCAGCATGTCAGAGTGATGAAGAGTAGAGACAGGAAGGATGCTCAGCATGTTAGTGATGAAGAGTAGAGACAGGAAGGATGTTCAGCATGTTAGAGTGATGAAGAGTAGAGACAGGAAGGATGTTCAGCATGTTAGAGTGATGAAGAGTAGAGGCGGGAAGGATGTTCAGCATGTTAGAGTGATGAAGAGTAGAGACAGGAAGGATGTTCAGCATGTTAGTGATGAAGAGTAGAGACAGGAAGGATGTTCAGCATGTCAGAGTGATGAAGAGTAGAGACAGGAAGGATGTTCAGCATGTTAGAGTGATGAAGAGTAGAGACAGGAAGGATGTTCAGCATGTCAGAGTGATGAAGAGTAGAGACAGGAAGGATGTTCAGCATGTTAGAGTGATGAAGAGTAGAGACAGGAAGGATGTTCAGCATGTCAGAGTGATGAAGAGTAGAGACAGGAAGGATGTTCAGCATGTTAGAGTGATGAAGAGTAGAGACAGGAAGGATGTTCAGCATGTCAGAGTGATGAAGAGTAGAGACAGGAAGGATGTTCAGCATGTCAGAGTGATGAAGAGTAGAGACAGGAAGGATGTTCAGCATGTTAGAGTGATGAAGAGTAGAGACAGGAAGGATGTTCAGCATGTTAGTGATGAAGAGTAGATATGAAGGTGTTGACAGAGGCCAGTAGTGTGTAGGAAGATGGAAGAAGTATTTAGAGGAATTCGCCTCCTGTGCGCTGCCGAGGATACCTCGAGCAAGGCACTGAACCCCCTGAAGCGACTCCCTGGGCACCGCTGTGTGTCTTGCCCTGTCGCTCTATCTTCTCTCTTCCCTAGCTCGCTCGTCTGCGGGCCCTTTGTGTGTGTTTGTGTATCTTTCTTCAATGTGACTCAATGAAACAGTGACCACTCAGCATGTAGGCAAATATCAAAATAGCAGGTTTTATTTATACTGTACTAAATTTAGAAAGACATCAGGCAGTGGTTTTACACAACACCATCCAGACATTGGAATCTCCCAAAGGTAATTACAGTACGGTGATAATCATTTCTGTCACCACTCCTCTCCGATAAAGCAGACGATCAATCGATCAGTGGTTCTTCAACAAACCCAAGATGACCCAACCCATAGTTTCGATGACATCATTACAACACGCCCCGTGTCAGACATTCAGGGTGATCATGAGGAGAATCAGTGGCCTTGTTCAGACCCGGTTCCGTAAGCCACAAATGGACGGCGCCACGTCCATGTGTGAACTTATTAAAGACCCCGGAAGGAAACGAGCTGTTGAAATACGCACGGATTCCCATTTGGACGCTGGAATGTAAACGATGTCCGGGGTCGCTAACCAGCAGCTGTTTGCGAACAGACTTTCTGTTTCAACCCATTTGAACACTAGTAGTGAACCAGAAACCACAATATCCATCGAGTCCCTTAAACACAAGAGCGAATGCGAGAGTTGTTAACATGACTAATAATAATGTAGCAAATTCCAAATCATTCATGCCTCATCATGAATTCACAATTGACTGAGATACATTAGTTTTCTTTCTCAGTTCTGGTTAGTCCTCTGTGGGTGGGCATCCTCCCACTCGCTACCCTGCCTTTCCTTGTGGGTGGGCATCCTCCCACTCGCTCCCCTGCCTTTCCTTCTGGATGGGCATCCTCCCACTCGCTCCCCTGCCTTTCCTTCTGGATGGGCATCCTCCCACTCTCTCCCCTGCCTTTCCTTCTGGATGGGCATCCTCCCACTCGCTCCCCTGCCTTTCCTTGTGGGTGGGCATCCTCCCACTCTCTCCCCTGCCTTTCCTTCTGGATGGGCATCCTCCCACTCGCTCCCCTGCCTTTCCTTGTGGGTGGGCATCCTCCCACTCGCTCCCCTGCCTTTCCTTGTGGGTGGGCATCCTCCCACTCGCTCCCCTGCCTTTCCTTGTGGGTGGGCATCCTCCCACTCGCTCCCCTGCCTTTCCTTGTGGGTGGGCATCCTCCCACTCTCTCCCCTGCCTTTCCTTCTGGATGGGCATCCTCCCACTCGCTCCCCTGCCTTTCCTTGTGGGTGGGCATCCTCCCACTCGCTCCCCTGCCTTTCCTTGTGGGTGGGCATCCTCCCACTCTCTCCCCTGCCTTTCCTTCTGGATGGGCATCCTCCCACTCGCTCCCCTGCCTTTCCTTGTGGATGGGCATCCTCCCACTCGCTCCCCTGCCTTTCCTTGTGGATGGGCATCCTCCCACTCGCTCCCCTGCCTTTCCTTCTGGATGGGCATCCTCCCACTCGCTCCCCTGCCTTTCCTTGTGGGTGGGCATCCTCCCACTCGCTCCCCTGCCTTTCCTTGTGGGTGGGCATCCTCCCACTCGCTCCCCTGCCTTTCCTGTCACGTCCTCAGCTTTCATCATCAAATAATGACGACACACTTTAACTACCACGTGTGTTCAGTCTTCTTCTGATGTGACCAAGGACAGATGATCGTTATCAGGTCTGAACAGGGGTAGTGATGCTTGAATCTCATTTGCAACTTGAGACCCTGATAACATTTCATGTTCAATAAAGTTACATCCCTTGAAAATAGCCATATTCTAATTTCATGGTTCCAATTAACACAATGTCTCCGTGTGGGCGACACCAAGTTCACTCGTGTGGCGCACAAGTGCGATGGAAGTGAATCTGCCGTAACCCTTTGGAAGCAAGGGTTGTAGAATTGCTGAAGTATTTCGTTCAGTGGAAAAAACATGACCACGTCACCAGTGTTGATGTTCTTTGCTCGGCTGCTCAGACACGTTACATTTATCGCACAATGACCAGAGTTACTCTCAAGCTCAGCGTTTGCAAGATAGCAGCCATTTTGTCACAGTGCAAAAGGTGGACCAGCGACTGGCCATGTTACAACCGGGGGCTGGAGGGGCAGTGCTGGGACAAACTCATTCAATCAGGAAAACCAACACTGTTCTAGGGGGCGTGGTTAGAATGTGCACCCCCATATGTCACGGTTATAAGCCCCTAGCAGTCAGCACTGGTCCTTCTCTTTGCCCCACATTTCAGATAAAGCCCCAAAAAAGGAACTCGTGTCTCACGAATCTCCAGCTTCTGCTTTCCTGACGTCAGTCACTGTTTCTCTGATGTGACTTCACTTCAAAGTAATAGATAAAAAATATATATTATTACAATCATCATAGATTATATATATTAATGTGATCTGTTTAAAGGGGCCTCTAGTAACGGGGTGTAGACGAAATGTCGTTGTGTGAAGGATCTTCACTGACAATAACAGTAAAGCTCTCTTTTAAAATTCTGAAAGCCTGTTTTTAAGGTTGAGCTCCAATTAGCGCTGATCCACGGCCTCAAGCAGCTCGTTGCAGCAAGCAGTGAAGCCACAGACTCAAATCGATGTTAAATACGCAATTTAAATTACAAACTGTATTCGGGGGAGGGGTTGTATCGGTGGAAGTTTGTTTGGAGTTCAACTTTCAGCAGTCCCACTCCGGGATCAGTGCATCTCTGACGTGTAATCGAAACCAACGGCATGGCCGCTTTCTGGGTTGGGGGAGTCTAGAAGTGGCGCGTATTGTGTGAAGCTGGACTTTGAATCGGGATTAGAACAGATTTAATTCAAGCGATGAAGGACAGTCCCGGTTTACCATCTTTAATTCTTTGACTGCTTTGAGTTTATTCACCATTCAGTAAGAGATTTTCATGAGACTCGTAGGTTCAAATGTGTCCGGATATCAGCCATTTAGAGAAATGTTCATGGCCCAGTTTGGTTTAGTGAGACAGAACAAGACATGGTTTGAGATGAAAGACCCAGCAGTATATTAACAGTATATTAGCGTAATTAGGGGGAAATAAAATTACGGCGCCTGGAACAGGGGGTGATTTACCAATTCCAAAATTAATTTTTGAAGAACCACCACCCGGATTCCATTTACACCTTTGGGTCGTGCATCGTTGCACTGGCACCTGCAGGGGATGACATTTAATACAATCTAAAAGTACAGCTCGAGCAATAATACTTGTGAATTTAGCCTGTAATCATCAGCATCTGTACTTATTTATGGGATCTTGACATACAATAGGATCATTTAGATTATTTTTCTTGATCACTGTTGGTTTTGTGTCTTTAATCTACATCGAGGCCCAAATAGACATCCCAGACACGTGAACTTGTCTAAGCAGTTTCTTGCCTGTCCCACGTCTATAACGACTTTAAACTATCGGGTACCAATACAAGATCTCCTCCCTAAAGGAGTTGGACTGGTTCCTTCTTTAACCGACTAGACGTAGATGGGTTAGCTTCACGTTAACGGTGACCGCGCTCGCGGCAGCCATGACGGCGTCGCTTCAGTTAAACGTATCCAGGCCTCGTAGTACTGGCTAATCCTGAAATATCAGAGTTCCTTGGATAAATGTGTTGCCGGTCCTCACAGTAGAAGCCTCGAGTTATGTTTGTGGTAACAAGGCAAAAGGGTGAACAATGTTTTCCATTGATGTTTTTAGTGTAAATGGTGCGTGGCCCTCTGAATGAGTCTCCCTAGCGAACAGACCTAGCGCCACTGACCGGCTTTAAATCCTTCATCGACCTCATTTGCTGATATTCTTTGGTATGAGAGGGCGTTCCTCTGAGTAAGGCTCTTTCCCCTCGCCATCAGTCTTCCCATTGTGCAGCCTGCCATGGCGCCACTCAGCTCCAGCTGACATCATAGTGCGTCCAGCCCTCTGGCGGAGCCAAGAACACTCGTCGACCCTTGTACAAGAAACTGACTATGCCCCTGTAGCCTGTCCGAGGGACCCCAGATTTAAAGTCGTCCATCACCCCTAGATTTCGAGCAAACACTTTAAAACTGTCCCGACTTGAATACTGGACCCTGTACGGTCCAGGGCCTCGGAAGCTGCCCCCTTGAAGTTCTTCGATTTTCACCGGAGGGGTGCTGTAAATCTCTTTGAGAAAGTTCTCATCATACTTCTCCTTCAGCAAATATGATAAATCCTGTTTGGTAAAAGGCACAAATTGAGTGTTTAGCTTAATGTAACGGAGGTACTGGTCAAAGAATTGACCTAAACTGACACCTTTCCGGCCAAAAGTGATGGTTCGTGATATTTCTGGCCGAATGCAGGAGCGGCCCTTGCGCTGCTCTGGTTGACGCATCCAGTCATCCCAGAAGGCAGAGGGCCATTTAGGTTCTAGTTCATTCCACATTTCCTTCAGCAGCATCCAGCCCAGCCCAGGGAAAAAGTCTGTTCTGTAGAGAAGCTCGGCTCGAGATGGATCCACCAAAGCATCTCTGCCATTATCGTTCCAGGCAGACACACACCAGAGGCTGGAGTCAGAACGCAAGATTGGGTACAGGGCTCGGAAATACTCAAAGAAGTCCGGTGCCACCTGGAGGAAGGAGAAGTCCAAGAATGAGACATTTATGTGAAGCAGTGCAACTACAGAGCCCTACCACCTTAACATTTAAAGGTTGTACGGACTGAGTGGTTGACAAGGTAGCACGCCAGCCTCTGATTGGTCAAAAGACACAACCAAGGAATCGACAATTAGTAATAGTTGGAAAAAAAAGAATAAAGAAGCCAAACATGAAAAATCCTGAGATTTAACAAAGTGGGTGTAGGTCATGTAATAAACTTCAGCACGAACAAAAATGGGGGCACAGCGCGACACACAAGCGCATTGCTGCTGATGTCACTGCCATGTGATGAGGCCCGTTTAGTCTGACTCCGCCCACATGTATGACAGTTTCTGCGGTCTCATCCACATCTTTCTATTCCTCATTTACAAAATCATGATGCAGCATAATATGCTTTTGGTAGGTTAGAATGGGCGGACTGACGACTGTTGGGTTCAAATTGAAGTATATTAAATTACATTAACAAAGATTAGCACCATATCGACCATAGCCCAATCAGAGACACGGTGGTATCTATGGCAACACCCAGGGGGTGTCTCTCTCACCCCAGGACTTTGGATGGGATATGAGAGGAACCACAGAAGTTTGATCCGGTTTCTCAAGGCAGACAAAGAAACCGAGCTCTGGGGACTGGTTGTAGCTTTGTCTTCAACGCGATGGCTCTGAACTGAGTCTTCCATTATATAGAACTGGGGTGCAAGTGGCACCCCCTGGATGTTGCCACAGGTGTCACCATGTCTCGGATTGGGCTATGGTTGACATGCCGTAAGGTTCGTCATCATTGTTTCCAAATCAAGATCATTATTGATCCCACATTTTTAGTGAACACCAAAGCCCTCGGAGCGCCCTTTCACTTCCTCAAAAGTCCGGTTCTTCCAGTAACATACCCCCACCCCTTATATGGTATCAAGTCCAACAGGAGAGTTTTCCGTGTGAGGGAAACATTCCTTATTATTAAGCATTAGTTTAATCCTGACATAAGAGTTCTTTGTTAATGCAATTTAATATATTTCAATTTGAACCCAACACGACCAAATCGGCTAACGGCCGATCCTTCGGAATCAATTATGGTCGTAAGTCGACGACTCCCTGAATATTATACCTTTTGAAGAAAACCATTTCAACTCAAGTTCCAATTCCAGATTTATCACATACAATGTATTGATTAAACAGCAGATAAGTCAATACTAAATAGGATCAATAGGATAACACAGTCACGTTAACTTATTATGCTGCTGGACCAAATCTAAATACGACCTCCAGTGGGCAGGTCAACTTAAAACGTCGCAACAAGCGGCACGGAAAGTCACACTTGCTCTTTAAACAGTTCACTCATTACTCACTCGTGATGGAAAACATCGATCTGTAATTTGTGAGTCACAATTATAGCTTAATCCGATTACTCAATATTGATCATATCAGGTATTGGCGGACCGCTTCGCCCCTGGTCTTTCTAAAACCAGACAAAGATGCTGGGCATTTCATTTCTGTAGGCAACGTGAACGGAGTCTTTCCAGCTCAAAGCAGCTTCTCTGGGTTTTTGACAGAAGTGTCTGTCAAACCCACGTTCATAAATCAATATATAATTACCACACATGTTGTAACAAATATTCAGCGAAGGCCAAATATGACAGGAAACACTAGCACTCACCTCCAGGTCATCCTCTACTACCACCACGGTGGAATGCGAGAACGTGCTGAACACTTGATTGAGTGCCCAGCGGTAATGGCGCGAAATTTTGTAGTAGCCTTGGAATTTCCTGTGCTCTGGCCGGACTCTGATGTCCGAGAGCTCGGGCTGCTTTATGTGCGTTACTTGAGCTCCATAAGAGCCAATCACACGAGCAGTCTCTGCGTGGCCGCAGTCTTGACTGACGATGATCGGATTCAAGTCTGGAGACGGGCGATACTGTATCAGTTTATCAAGGCTCCGTCTCACGGTCACTCTGTCACAGGCAATAACTAGGATGGGAATCACAACTGCTGGGCTGGAAACAGACGCCACGACTTTGTGCTGGACAACCTCCTCCTGTTCTTCGAAGGTCTGGTGTTGGTCGAACTTCGACTCGGAGCTTCTTGTATCAACGGGCCTCTGAGTGTGTTTTAGTTCCGTGTGGACCTGGTCATCCACGCCATCGTTAAGCGGCTGCTGGACAATCTTTGCTTTGACTTCTCTGGTGTCACCAATGTCTCTTTTCCCAATGTCTTTCTGCCGAGCCCACACGTCCCTGTGATTTTCAATCTGCTTCAGTAGGTTCTTCTGCACTTCGAGCTGATTTTCAACTTCCTCTGCAATACGGATCACCTCCCCAGCGAGACTGATGCCGCCTCCTTTCCCTCTGCCCACGCCCCACTCCTCCTGTCCTCCTGGCTCAGCTCCACCACCTTCTCCAAGATGGCCGATAGGAGGCCGTCCCCAAAGATAAAGTAGTAGCAAAGCATTCCAGCCAATAAACAGTAAAGCACCACATAGTATAAGAGAACCCTTCTTGCGAACCATGGCCCAATGACACTTGGTAAAATTAGGAGTTATGGAAAAGGCTGGAAGCGGTGATGGAACAAGAGTCAGAATCCAACAGAAAGGGCAGGAAGTAGATACTCCCTCACATTGGAATCATTTTAAAATGGAAGGCATCCTCTTTTACAGTCAGGAGGAAGATTGTCCCAATAAAAATCCATTTAGATGTGGAATCCATGTAGTCCCATGGAGATAAGCAAAGACCCGAGACAGAATGTCCAGAAAGTAAACAGTAGGGGGCTGGTTGCTGAAAATAAAACCATGGGAAGTGGAGTCGGACTGAATTGAGCGGACGCAACTCCTTCGATATTATATTTCAGCCAACGTCCTGAAAATAAAGCAAAGAAACAAATCACAATTATTGACGCAGCCCATTTGAACTCCCCGTGTAGGGACGCTGTGGTAAGAGCAATGGTCCACGTCAACATGCTGTCATAGGCCGAGACTGATGGCATAACCTCCAGACACTCTGAACCTTGGACCTGCCTCCTTGTCAATCCACACAAACGAGCCTGGCGCCGTTTTGCAAAAGGGACGATAAGAGACGGAGCGTTCTGATTGGATAGGGTTTGGGGAACTACGCCTCCGATTGGTTTGGCATGCTGATTGGGTTGGGATTCAGGACGGATATAGTGAGCCTGGCCCGGATTCTTCAGACGAGCGGTGCCGTCTGGATCGCCGAGGAGCAGTCGATGTATTGTTTGTAAATAAATGTGTTCACAACATCAAAAGCTCCTTTTCAGTGTTGTTTTTATTTTTATCTAGAAGTAAACAACTGTTTAGATGTGTGATGTCACTAAAGTAATAAATATTAGAGTTAAAGCCATCGATCAGCGTGAAGCGTGTCTCTGAACAAAAAGCGAGTTTTCTGTTTTCTTCTGGAAAACGCTGATTTTGGTGAAAGCAGCCTCTTTTCCTCTCCAGAACGGAAAAAGGTAGGAACACGCTTTATTTTCATGATGAAAGATGAGACTTTAATCTTGCATAGTCATAGTACATACTATTCTGTGGGTCTTGCAATATATGGCAAAATGAGAGAAGGTCTTTCAGCGCTGCCAGCGGCTGGTACTGAATGAGTTAATAAATCAACGGGTGGGTATTTCACTAGAATAAACTATTCTAGATGCAACAGTCAGGCGACACCGCAGCACTATTTTCTTCTGTCATTCTTTTCACTGCTTCTTTTAGCTTCTTCACCGTCTAACGCCGCCACGTTCCTTCCTGTTAGAGAGGCGACGCGTTTTTGGTTCTTTAATGCAGCGGATAATGAAAATGTAACATAATCATTATCATTCCAAAATGCCATTGCATCGTTATGACCATGAATAGCCCCGGCCTTGAGACACATTTCCCACCTTTGATCTACTTGAAAGATTCCATTCTTCCGGAGCACATTTCAATGTATTGATCTGCTTGTACAAAGTCCAGCTTCCAATGAACAAACAGTAAAAATGCTGAAATGCAACTCTGTCAAATCAACGCCAGTCGTCTTTGCTGCAGTAAACTGGTGAAGGTGTCCCAGTGGAGAAGGTTAAAGACGCTTCCACTGCTTTCATAGCCAAACCAATTAGTACTGAGATATATATATACACTGTACATAATCTTTTAAGATGGGTGTTTGAGACCTGGATTAGCAACGGTTCTGTGGTTGCTGCGGGCTCCAAATGAAGACTTCAACATGTCAGACACGCTAATCGCCCCCAGAATCCCATTTGAAGATTGACAAAAGGTTGTTACTCGGATTGAGATGAGAAAGTTTTCTGCAGTGTAGAAAATCAAATACACAAAACAAGTACTTACAGTTTTATGCCTGAACACTGCGAGGATTCTCAAGATGACCTTAAATAAAAAGAGATTTTTTTTTTTATTTAATTTCCCCGAGGCATGTAAAGACATTTCAGAAAGCGCTTTCAACACTGGTAAAGAAACAACAAATTTAATAGTATAAAAACAAATATTATATTTTTGATTCGCATTCTTTTTATTGACGTCTGCTTCTCCTGTTCTAAATGAGATGCAAGTCCAGTAAAGCTTCAGGCTCCAACTCTGAAGCTCAAATCACGAGGCTTCCATTTCCACGCGTCATCAAAACAGTCACTGACGTAACTTCGGTTTGAATTAACATCCGACATAAATGTAAATACAAGCATGTTACACCCAACAAACAAATAAGTGTTACACCCAACAAACAACATTATCAAACACTTTACATACAACATAAACACTTTATAAATGCATCTTTTTAATCTGGTGGGAAGTCCTGGGTGGTCAGATTTACTATTTTATTAAATATCCCACAGAACACTCGATCATTCGAAAGAGAAACGGGAATATAAGATACACAGAAAGTACTTTAGAAAGTACTTCTGAATAAAGGACAACAATCTGAGGTGAGACACGAGCAGCCTTACCTGAACGCGGATCGATCACCGATCAGTATTCCTTTCCATTCTGTCGGTTAGGCTTTGTCGTCGTGTTGGATTGGGGGGGTGAGGAGCTGTTGCCCCCCCCCGACCCAGCAGCAACCCTCTCCCGTCAGACAACGTGGAGCTCAGTGGTAGTACCATCACGCAGCGCTCCGTCCCGCGTCCACATGACTCCACCGTGGACCCGCCTCCTCCCACGAACTCTGCCCACTGTCGCCCAAACCGCAGGTCTCAGTGGGTCCCGGGTCTCAGTGGGTAACGACTGCCCACGGTCACGGGTCTCAGTGGGTAACGACTGCCTACGGTCCCGGGTCTCAGTGGGTAACGACTGCCCACGGTCCCGGGTCTCAGTGGGTAACGACTGCCTACGGTCCCGGGTCCCAGTGGGTAAGGACTGCCCACGGTCACGGGTCTCAGTGGGTAAGGACTGCCCACGGTCACGGGTCTCAGTGGGTAAGGACTGCCCACGGTCCCGGGTCTCAGTGGGTAACAACTGCCCACGGTCACGGGTCTCAGTGGGTAAGGACCGCCCACGGTCACGGGTCTCAGTGGGTAACGACTGTCCACGGGCACGGGTCTCAGTGGGTAAGGACTGTCCACGGGCACGGGTCTCAGTGGGTAAGGACTGCCTACGGTCCCGGGTCTCAGTGGGTCACGGGTCTCAGTGGGTAAGGACTGCCTACGGTCCCGGGTCTCAGTGGGTCACGGGTCTCAGTGGGCAACGACTGTCCACGGGCACGCAAATCCCGCGCCTCAGAGGCTTCCTACGACCCGTTTAGCTAACTGAGACCAACGCGTGCGTGACCCGAACTATCGTAAATAAAAGGCGCGACACGAACACACCTTCACGCACGACACGCGACACGGACACGCAGCCTGTCAGGGGTACGGCAGCTAACAGCTAACAGCTAACAGCTAGTGCTGCTAGCTGGCTAGCCGGCTAGCGCTCATGCTCACCAGCCGTCCCGAGCGGAGACATCGCGGGAGCAGCTGCCGGCCGAGGCGGCTCGTTCCCGGGCAGCAGGCTGCAGCACGAACCGCGAAGCCGGCTGGCTCGTCGGCCACCGTAGTGTCCGCTTCGTGGACGTGGGGCGCACTCACAGCTGGTCCAATGCGCGGGCTCGACGTTCACCCGCGGGACGTGCGGGAGCCTGTTTCTCACGCACGGAGTCCCCGCAGCGACACGTTCCGGTCTCAAGTCCTGTCCCCGGTTCGGACTCGATGTCTTCTGTCCTCCGGCGGCGTTTTAAATGGAACTACAGGAAGCGGCACTTCCGGGTTCTTTAGCTTTAGACCCACGGAGTGTTTTATTTATATTTTTATATTCTCGTTGCTGCTTCGCTAGAATCGTTCAGAGATTTGGGGAGAAGTGAGAAATATACTCGTCCTAATTAATCCTAAATGTTCGACGTGCGTAGGAATCATGAAGTACAGTCTATTCATCAAATTTGTAAAATTAAAGTTTTCACTTTCCAAACGTACCGAATAGCTTAACCGTGAATAACGTTCTATTCATGCGTAATAACGACGACATAATAACCTGAGCCAATCTCATTGTCCAATCACGTGACACCACGGAATGGGGGGGAGGGCTGAATGGGTTAAATCTCTCAGGTGTTCTGAAGAGTTGCTTGATTTCATCGTGTTCTTCATCCTTGACCCCTGCTTGACCCCTGCCTGACCTCCGGGGAACCTCCGACTACGGGCCCCCTTTGGTGCCTTTAATGTTTCCTGCCGTCATGAACAACATCCAGTTACGACTGAACAATCCTTCCTTTATTAGCAGGCGGTACTCATTATCGTACGCCGGCGGCATGGCAGGTATGAAACGACGGTCCTCGGTAGCGTCTCCGTCCCCAGCGGGGGGGGGGGGGGGGGGCGTCGGTTCCGTCGGTTCCAACGCTCCAGTCATTCTGTTGGTTGAATAACTTGCAGGACTTTCAGCCGGTCCTCAATGGTCTTCAACTCCTGCTGCAGGGCCGACACCTGAACACAGGAGGAACCGGGTTTACCCAGAATGCACTGGGTTAACGTTTAGCTCAGTTCATTTCAGTTCATTTGTTCATTCATCCGTTCAATCATCTTCCCGACTGCTTTTGTCCGTTACCGGCTCGTTGGTCTGGAGCCTATCCCAGCAGTCGACAGGCGAAAGGCAGGGCACACCCCGGACAAGCCGCCAGCTCATCGCAGGGTCTCGCACGCACACACACACACACACACACACACACACACACCTATGGACAATCTAGTGCGGGGGGGGGGGGGGGGCAAACCTTTTGACTCGCGGGCCACAATGGGTTCTAATATTTGACGAGGGGCCGGGCCAGGAACAGATGGATGGAGTTTCCAGGTAGCATTACAGGGTCAAAGGTCAAATTAATGAGGTTTAATTAAAATACAGTTTAATTCAATGATGTAATTTGGACAAGTTCGGCGGGCCGGATTAGAAAACCCAAGGGGCCGTATATGGCCCCCGGGCCTTAGTTTGCCCAGGCCTGCGCTAGTGTAACCAGTTCACCTAATTTGCATGTTTTTGGTGGTGGGAGGAACCCGGAGAACCCGGAGAGAACCCGCGCAGTCCCAGTGGAGAACATACAAACTCTGCACAGAAAGGACGCAAACCCGGAACCTTCTCGCTGTGAGGCAGCAGCACTACCCACTGCACCACGCAAATCCTTTCAATTTGATGACGTTGTCGTTTTTACGCAACGATGAAAACCTCCGTGAACGAGCTCCTCTGATCGATTCCTTCGGTGGAACCTTTTCACTCATTCAGAGGCAAACCGTGCTAATCAATGCCGTTTGGCTCCGCCCCCGGCGACGGCCCCCGGCTCACCCTGTTGCCGATCTGTTGCCTGACAGGGGCAGGGACTTTGGTCAGGAAGTCTGCAGCCTGGACCCGGAGCAGGACTTCCTCCAGCTTCGGGGTGAGCTTGTTCCTGCGCTGGGTGAGCTGGGCGACCTGCTTATCGACGTTTGGTCCGCCCTGAGAGACACAATTAGCATGTTAGCACGGTGAACGCTAACGCCGACGCGGCGGTGGGCGATGAGTCGCCGGTGCCTTCAGGTTCAAATCAGACTGATCCTGATTCCTGCTGTTCGGTTTCCGCATCAACGGCGACTTTGATTTTGAAAAACAATGTTTCATTCAAAGATGTTTTCAGTTCAAATAATTCTAATTAGTACTTTTCTGTGACCGTTTTCTTTTTTAATAATGAATCTGTCATTCTTGAGGTCACAGTCGTTTTGCTCATCCGGTCACACGAGGAAGAAGCAAACTTCTAGAAACCGCTGAGCTGAGGGGAAGCTTCGGAAAATGCTACATCCTGCTCTGTAAACAGGAAAAGCCCAATGACGTGCACGTTGCTACGGTTACTCCCAGCCTGATGCTACTACGGCCAGAACACTGATACCATTACATCTATCCCCGTCTTTTTATGTGTGTGTCCCGGGAAGCAGAGCAAAGACATCTCCAGAAACAGGAAGTGGTTGCATGCCTGAACTTGAAGGTGCAGCTGGCATGTGTGGTTCACCACCCCAACGAGGCCCCCGCTGGGCGGAGGCGTGGAGTGGACAGCGGGGACGTCTGCGCCGGGAGGACAGTAGATATGCAGGCTGGAAATGCGGCTTAAAGTGTGAACGGCTGATTTAAAACGAAGGAGGACCCGAGCTTGGTGAGGAGAACACACCGCCCACACTGAAACACAGAAGCAGCGTGAAGACGAGACGGGTCATCCCGCCAGACGCAGTTAATGCTAATGCTAAGCTAATGACTCACTGCCGGGCCTCTCTCTGGTCACGCCACCCTGAGCTCGCAGGGAGCGAGCGACCCGGATCACTTCCTGGACGAGCACAAACTCTCGCTCCACCTCAGGAAAATGACAATGTGCCTGACAGGAAGTGAAAGTTACAGAAAACACGTCAGCGAAAACAGGCGGGAAGCAGCTCGGCCAAGAAGAATAACACGCACACACGCACACACACACACACACACACACACAGGTTCTAGATTGTTCTTGGTATCTTTATACACCAACATGAAAAGTAAAAGTGAATCAGAATTGATGTATTTTTAACTGATTCTTGAATCCATAAATGGGTTTAATGTTAAAATGTAATCCCCCCCCCCCCCCCCCCCCCGAGTTCATTCTGGATCAGAACCAGAAGACATTGTTCATGATGGTTCAGATCGCTCCCCTTCATGACTGGGATGTTTGCCGAGTGAACTGAATATATATCTTACAAGTTGTGATTTTTTTTTAAATGGTAAAATTCAGATTTTGTTTTTGTATCCGGATCACTCTCAGAATTGAACGGGATCCAAGTTAGGCGGCACCACAAAGAGAACCTCCTCGGTGGAGGCAAGAAATCCACCGAGATGCTCCAATTTAGAATCGACTCAGCTGTCAGGAGGCAGAAACACGAGTGGACCCCCATTAAGAAATAAATTATTGATAATATCTGTAATTCAGATCAATTCAGGATCAAATTCAGTGGTGAGATAGCGCCCCCCCAATCAACAGAGATATTGAGGAGCAAGTCTTGAAGCTCCATTGACTGCAACGTTAAGGAAAAGTCTCATTAACAGGCAGAAAGACAGAACATACAACCTGCATGGCGGAGGCAGTGACAGCGGAACAGGAAGGGGAGGAGCTCTAAGAAGGGTTGATGGTCATATTCCTACCAGCTGGGAGGAGCGGGGGTACGGCTGCAAACACAGGCTGGCCTGGGTCGCGGCACCAGGGCGGAACTTCTGCAGCCTCTGCCACAGCTCCTCGGTGATGAAGGGCATGAAGGGGGACATCAGGGCGAGACACACAGACACACAGTGATAGAGGACACTGCAGGCCTGTCCTGCGTCCGGCTGGACCAGCACCGGCTTCACGTGCTCCTGCAGCGACACAGAGGGAAACCATGGCAACGCTCTGAAACATCCCATCAATCAGACTGAACCGAAACGAGGAACACTTTCGGTTTTCCTTTTGTTGTTGACATCAAAGGGTACCCATAATTCTCTTCACCATGTACACGTCACACAGGCTGTGGACCCAGAAGGCGTGCAGCGCCGACGTGGCGGCGTGCAGCTCGGAGGCCTGCAGGGCCCGCTCGCACTGCTGCACCGTGCCGTAGAGCCTGGAGCAGATCCACTGGTCCATGCTGCTGGAAGGCTTCATCTGGAAACAGGAACACAGGACATCAGATTAGCGTTCCTAATCAGATTAGCCTTCCGTCGAACATTTACGTAGCTTCGCCGCCGCCGAGGCAGGGGTCAGGAAATCGGGGTCACAGTTACAGACGGATCTTGATGAGATTTTCTAGAAATGTTGGGAATTTTTGTGATAATCCAGAAGAGTTCCTGGATTATGGATCACTTTGAAATTTTTGATAACGTTCAAAGTGTGTTCTTCAGGATGTCGGTAGATTACTGACCGATGTTTATGGACTTTGACAGTCATGCGGGGGGCGGGGGCTTCGATCTCACCGCTGAGGTTCATCCAGATTGTGGAGACTGTCGCCATTTAAAGGAGACATTCTACCATTTGTCCACAAGTTAACGTAGTAATCAGATACTGATATGAAATATCAAAACAGCAAACAGATGCTGCAGGACAGCGTCCCTCATTTCTGTCTCAAACAGATGCTGCAGGACAGCGTCCCTCATTTCTGTCTCAAACAGATGCTGCAGGACAGCGTCCCTCTTGTCTGTCTCAAACAGATGCTGCAGGACAGCGTCCCTCATTTCTGTCTCAAACAGCTCTGCCAGAAAAGCTCTAAACCCGGAAGCAAAAGTACGTTCATAGCGAGCACGCTACCATGGTAACCATGAGGGACGCTTTTAGCACACAATAAAACATTTTTGCCAATTTTCGCAGGAACATTAACACAAAAAATAAACTTTATCCACTCTGTTCTTCTTCTTCGACTCATGTAGGAGACAGAGGGCGAGCTGGACGTGCGGCGAGCAATCAGGGGGAGAGTGTCTCTCCCCACACACACGGCGCGATGACGGTAATAAATGTCTTTCCGTTCAACAGAGAGCTTGTTTATTCATCAGTTACTTTGACTTTAACATTTTCTGTTCATTTACTTTGATGTCGTTTGTCTTAAAGGTGAGGATCAATCGGCCGTTGGATCTTCCCTGCTACAAACAGTTCAGACACTCTCAAGATACCTTCGTGTTTTTGACACGCGCGAGGACGAGGACGGCGACTCCAAACCGATACGGTGGCGTCCCCGGTTGGACCTGCCGGACTATCGGACGCCGCCGTCCCAACGGGCCGGTCTACTTGCTGCTGCCGTACCTCTTCCAGCGCCGTCAGCGGCGTCGGGTTGTCCTGCAGCACGCCGAGCGTGAATCTCAATGTCTGCCACATTTTATTACAGAAATGTCTGCAGCTCAGGACCTGAGACGTGGACAGGCTGATCTCGCCTCCTGTTGGGCCAGAGAAGGTTCAGAACACAGTATGAGAGTAAGTCGACTCCGCCCACCGGCACATTCTCTGTAAAAAATAAGCCACTGAAAATCATTTTCTATGTTTTAAATAGCAAGAGAAGAAACTTCACAGCGGTAAAAATTAAGCCATCGTTTCAGAAGTGGAGGCGAGGAAAACGAGACTTTATCAAAGCGAGTATTGATGGTCAACAAAAACAGATTCCTGGGCTCTATCCCAGCGGCCCCCGGGGGCCCCGCCGTGGTGCTGCTTTTCAGTTTTGAACTCAGAACAGTCAAAGTCGATGTTTTTCTCTTACATGCTTTTATTTTTATCGGTTATTAGGTTGAAGAATCAAGATTTTAAATATATACGAACAGTAGAAAAATAATCATTTTAATTTAGTCCATTTAGTAAACTGATGAGCAAATGTGCAGGTTTTTGCTTTTTTCATGTCTTTGGTGGTGAAATAAAATAAAATTCTCCTCTACCTGCTCTCACTGCAGATCACAATTTCATCTGCAAACATCATATTCCAAGGAGCTTCCTGTCTCACCTCCTCTGTTAGTCTATCCATCACCATGGCAAACAAAAAGGGGCTCAGAGCTGATCCCTGGTTCATCCCACCTCTACACTAAACTCCCCTGTTACTCCTACTGCAATGCTGTCGTACAACTGGCATACATGTCCTGAACTACTCTGACATACTTATCTGCCTCTCCAGACTTCTTCATGCAGTACCACAGTACCTCATGCAGTACCACAGTACCTCATGCAGTACCACAGTACCTCATGCAGTACCACAGTTCCTCTCTGGACACCCTGTCCTAGGCTTTCTCTAGATCTCGGTTTTTCAGGGCCGTTACGCACTCGCATCCTGTCGTTGCTGCAACAAGACATCCCACATTGTGACAAACGGGCTTCCTTGTCGGGTAAGGACACTTACCCTGTATCTTGTTGGAGCAAAGGGCAAATCTCAGGGCATCAGTCCCACATTCAGGGATGCCCTTGGGGAAGTCTGTCCTCTGCGGGTTAGGAAATGGAGCAGACAGACAAGAGAACTTCTAACAAGTGTTTTGAGTCAGCCTGAAGGAACTAGAGGACAGCAGGAAGCTGACCTGAGCTTCCACTGCAACCAGCTGCTCCCTGGGTTCAAGGATCCCTTCCATCACCTTCTCTAGAAGTCTCTGTACAGGGAAACAAAAGACAGAGCAGGATGTCCAAACCATCCAGTTCACTGATTTTAGCCACAAATTAATATAAGGCTGCAAAATTCAAACACAAATTAATTCATCTCTCACATAAATCTGGAAATAAGTCCTTTATCTATTTTAATGGCTTTAATTTGTGCCATATATTGATTTAAAAAATGAAATGGATTGCAAAGTTGCTTGAGTGTCATCAAACTGCAACCCAAAGGCTCCATGGGGCAACAGTTTGGTTGTCATGGGGACTGACAAAAGGGTATTTATGACTTTTTATTTTAAATCATGTGCTATAAACCTACAACATAGTTACCGGCAGTCGACCAGTCCAAATGATCGGTCTGCACCCCTGTACTGTTTATAACAACAGTATCAGAGCCCTATCGCTCAATTAGGGGTAATAAAAATCATAAAATCAAATTACGAATTATTATGTGTCGCCGGCATAAAGTCGGAAGAGACGTACCTCCAGCGAGATCCCATGTACAATGTCCAATGGGTCGATGACATTCCCAAGAGATTTACTCATCTTCCTGCCATTCTTATCTCTCACCAGGGGGTGAAGCAGAACCTGATGGCATGAGAGAGAGAGAGAGAGAGAGAGAATAACAGGAGAAGACAGGAGTTCCCAGCCGGGGGGGGGGGAGATAACCAAATAAGCAAATAAGGGGGTGCCTGCAAACCCTTGGATTATGCAATTTAGCAAAAAAAAAATAAAAAAAAAATAGTTGAACATTTGAATTCTTATTTTTTGCTAATACCTTTAAACACTTATCTTAAATAAATGTGTTGCTCAAATTAAATATAAATTGCATTCTTCTTCTTCATATGAGATATTACTTTCGTAGGGGGTGTGGGAACCTGTTAGAGGTGTCGGGAACCCCTGGGGGGTAAGGGGGGGTTAGGGGGGGTAAGGGGGGGTTGGGACATCATTATGAACTGGCCACCTGCTTAAACGGTAACTGTCCGGTCAGCTCGTTGCCCAGCATCACCATCCTCGCAACCCAAAAGAAGATGAGGTCGCTGCCCGTCTCCAGGATGGAATTGGGATAAAAGCGCTGCAGGTCTGCGGTCTGTGGGGGGTGAGGTTCGGATTGTCATCCAAGCGAAGCAAGGCTTTTATTGATTAGTCCTACCCGTACCTGTTCAGGCCAGCCAAGCATGGCGAAGGGAAACAGCGCCGAGGAGAACCATGTATCCAGGACATCGGGGTCTGACGCAGGGAGAAGGGAGACAAAGAAACGCAGTCATATTTAAACTACAGGCCCAAAAAAAGTACAAGCTTTAGCATTAACCGATAGCATCAAGATTTTGTGTAGCTACTATAGTGTTACGTGTCGCCATAGTAGAAGTTATTAAAAAGTACTCAGACCAAAACATCTTCTAAATAAACCTAAAACATCTCGTTACCTCCCCTTTTCAGAGGGAATGTAAGAATTACATTAATCTAGATTCATTCAAAATACTTTGCATTATCCTTCTTACAACCCCACTTCCTGTTTGCATGGAGACAAACAGGAAGTCAAACATCATGTCCAATGCATGAGACAAACAGGAAGTCAAACATCACGTCCAATGCATGGAGACAGACAGGAAGTCAAACATCACGTCCAATGCAAGGAGACAAACAGGAAGTCAAACATCACGTCCAATGCAAGGAGACAAACAGGAAGTCAAACATCATGTCCAATGCATGAGACAAACAGGAAGTCAAACATCACGTCCAATGCAAGGAGACAAACAGGAAGTCAAACATCACGTCCAATGCATGGAGACAAACAGGAAGTCAAACATCATGTCCAATGCATGAGACAAACAGGAAGTCAAACATCATGTCCAATGCAAGGAGACAAACAGGAAGTCAAACATCATGTCCAATGCAAGGAGACAAACAGGAAGTCAAACATCATGTCCAATGCAAGGAGACAAACAGGAAGTCAAACATCACGTCCAATGCAAGGAGACAAACAGGAAGTCAAACATCATGTCCAATGCAAGGAGACAAACAGGAAGTCAAACATCATGTCCAATGCAAGGAGACAAACAGGAAGTCAAACATCATGTCCAATGCAAGGAGACAAACAGGAAGTTGTGGGTGGAGAAATCACTCCACGACGATCCTGCTCACACTTCCACGCTTTCAAGAAAGAACTCAAAACCCACCTGTTGGCTTTTAATGTCCAATTGTACAATACTGCCCCCCAGGGGTGGAACTGCTTGACTACTGCCCTCAAAACAGCCTTTTTTTGTCCACCTACGTTGTACATATTATGTGTCTTTTTAATTTGTTATTTTGCATCAATTGAGTAATTTAATATTGGTTTTATTTTTATTTGTATTGTTAAATGTGGATGATTTATGTACGAAGGACTTTCAACAGAAACAACACCGCAAGGGCTTTTTAGAAATGCTCCTCTTAGACAGGATGTTTGACTGTATTTGTACTGTAATACATGCTACTGTTTGACTGTACTTGTACTGTAATACATGCTACTGTTTGACTGTACTTGTACTGTAATACATGCTACTGTTTGACTGTACTTGTACTGTAACATTCTATCTAATAAATATATTCAGTCGTGTCATCCCTTTTATGTTGCAGTTCTCTCCTGCCTGGTTTTTATTCCATTTTATTTTATTCTGGTCTCGTTCTCTTCCCATCCGTGTCACCGTCCTGTTGAGTTTGACCATTTTTTAAACCTAGCTTCCTGTTTCCTATTTCCTGTTTCCTGTTTCCTGTTACCACCTCGTGTGTTTGCTTCCGTGTTCCTGTCTGGTTTTTCCACCGCGTATCAGCAGTTTATTCTTTAGTTGATGCATTTCTTCAGTTTTTAAGCAATTGTAAAACCTCTTTTTGTATCTTGACATTTTGTCTGGATTTGATTTTTCTCTACTTTAAATAATTGTTTAAACTGCAACAATCTTGGCGAGCAAATATAATGAGAACAAATATTGGTAATTACTGGATAAATGAGCTTTTCTCTTTCTGCACTCACCTTGACTCAAAGCAATGGCTTCTGGCTTCACACCATATCTGAGAGCAGCTCTCTGCCGGGCCTCGTCCTCAGTCCGTCCCCAGACCCACTGATCCTATCACGATCACAGGACAGGCAGAACGTTAGAGGACAGGCCGGAAGACACTGCTATTCCACGAGGGGAGGAGATCAACGAGTCAAGTTAACTTTCATCTATTCCGGGTTGCGTTAGAGCAGGGGTCGGACCCAAAATGGTGAAAGAGCCATATTGGACCAAAAAAAACAAAAAACAAATGTGTGTTTATTCTGGAAATGTCTTGCAACATTTGACTTTTTGTTGTTTGCTAGCTTCTCATTATATTTTAAGCATACCGGTAAACCAGTCTCGTCAGCAGTGAAGGCGAACGAATCTGCCCACGTATCATTAAACGTTTTCTTTTCTTAGATTTATCCATAGTTGTCCAACCTGGGGGTCAAAAAATTCAAGAAATTGCGTGCAATTTGGCAGTTGTGACCGGATATACGTCCACTGTCGATGATTGTGACGTATATTATGAGCGACAAAACAATTTAATACGTTTTATTTTGTATTATTTATAATCACCATAATCTTCAAATTTAGAGTTACATTTAAAAAACGAATGAACTAAAATAAAATACATTGAATTAAATACTCATTATTTATTTTCTAAAGCCACAGGGAGCCGCAGCAGAGGGATGAAAGAGCCACATGCGGCTCCGGAGCCGCGGGTTGCTGACCCCTGCATTAGAGGAAAAGGCAAGGGGCGCTGCACTGAGCCCTCTTATCAATCTCACACGCCGTCCTTCCCTCGCTCGTGATCAAGACCCCAAGAGAGTTCAAGTCTCTTCTAGTCAAATTCTAGTCAAGTGTTTTGAAAGGGACAATGTCCCTCGAACGTATTTGGATGTGATCGCCATTTCAGAGTGGCAGCTCAGTCACTGGAAAATGATGATGAGGGGACGCACGGACCAATAACAGGGCAGCACGTGCGCTCAGGCCTTTACATCGCTGTAACAAACACACACCTCCTGTTTGTCAGAAGAATTAGGAAGCTGCACTTGGTATGCCGGGATCCGATGGCCCCACCAAAGCTGCCTGGAAATGCACCAATCACTGCCAAGCGCACAGAGGAAGAGTCCATTCAATCAGCGTGGCGCCACCTAACAACACAGCGCCGTTACTGCTCACACGTTCATCACAACGGCCGACCTGATCTTGGACAGCCAGTTATTCCACGTCTTGGTGTGAAGCTGGG
Source organism: Brachionichthys hirsutus (assembly GCF_040956055.1). Taxonomy (NCBI): domain Eukaryota; kingdom Metazoa; phylum Chordata; class Actinopteri; order Lophiiformes; family Brachionichthyidae; genus Brachionichthys; species Brachionichthys hirsutus. The sequence goes on from NC_090909.1 coordinate 11,835,018, forward strand.
GGGTGATTTCCAGCTGCCCCCCCTCCACAGCCTGGCAGGGAGGAACAGAGCAGAGTGTTTACGAAGAGTTTAAAGATGAGACTCAACTCGTGGCGAACCGACTCGTCCGTTTCCCCCCGAAGCTGAGAGGGTGTGGCCTCACGCTAAATACTCGTAGGATGCTGGAGGAGGAAGGCGCTATCGCTAATGCGCTAAAGAAGATCATTGCTGTTTAATTACCATCTCGTGCCTCCCATAGAAATCACACAACGCTGAGGCGTTGAGCGCCGATGACATCATCATCGTCACGCTCTTGTTCGTTTGACAGAAATCCTGCTGAGCTTCATTAAAATGTTTTTATCTGGCGTCGTTTCGATTTTAGCTTGGTTTAGTTTAAACAAATATTTAGAAAAGCGTCAATAACACATTTTATTTGGGGCTTCTGGCAAATCTGGAATGTTAGACATCAACTTCTTTGTGTCTCCAGCGTCTGCCTAAGTCAGGGGTCGGCAACCCAAAATGTTGAAAGAGCCATATTGGACCAAAAAAACAAAAAACAAATGTGTCTGGAGCCGCAAAAAATTAAAAGCCTTATAATCAGGCTGTATCTATCTATATTCCCAAACGGCTCTTTTTCTCTCATCTCCATCCGGATATTTTTGAGCAGAGTCTGTGTTTATTCTGGAAATGTCTTGCGACATTTGACTTTTTGTTGTTTGCTAGCTTCTCATTATATTTTAAGCATCCCGGTAAACCCGTCTCGTCAGCAGTGAAGGCGAACGAATCTGCCCACGTATCATTAAACGTTCTGTTTTTTAGATTTATCCATAGTTGTCCTACCTGGGGGTCGAAAAATTCAAGAAATCGCACACAATTTGGCGGTTGTGACCGGATATACGATGTTTGATGGTTGTGACGTATATTAAGCGACAAAACAATTTTATACGTTTTATTTTGTATTATTTATAATCACCATAATCTTCAAATTTAGAGTTACATTTTAAAAACGAACAAACTAAAATAAAATACGTTGAATTAAATACTCATTATTTATTTTCTAAAGCCACAGGGAGCCGCAGCAGAGGGATGAAAGAGCCACATGCGGCTCCGGAGCCGCGGGTTGCTGACCCCTGGCCTACGTGAACAGCAGGGAGGTGAGAGGCGAGTGAAGCAAGCGCAGTGTTCTCCGGTCCTTTGACTGTTGGTCAGACCTCCCGACTCTCTGTGGCTTCAGTTAATGAATCTTGCGTGTTAAGATTCTTTTTGCGTGTCTCCTGTGTACTACTCTGAGTACCGGTGAATCATTGCATTCTGTTTTTAGTGACGGCCCAACCACGTCCGGGTTGGCCTACAGATTGAGGATCACATCAATCAAAGACACGAACCTACCTGTATGGCTTTTTCAGCCATTTCATGGCAGCGGACAAACCATTGCTTCCTTATAAGCGGCTCAATGATGTCACCTGAACGACTGACAAGAGGAAGAGAGACACGGAGAAATGAGCTGTGAGTAGATGAGCACCAACATCAACGTGCATTTTCATTTTCTCTAACGGCCAGGCCCACGCGGCTCAAGACGGACTGAGGGGACCGCTTGTTCAGCTTGTTCCAACGTTCTGGCTTACTACTTTGGGATTGGTGCAACGTGAATTCTGAAATCTGCTTGGGGGGGGGGGCTCAGGTAAGGTGTGCCTTATCAGACAGATGGCCGTCCACCATGAGTCTTAGGTTCTGTCCAAGGTTTCTGCCTGTTAAAGGGGAGTCTTTCCTTTCCTCCCTCTCCAAAGTTCTTGCTCTTGTGGGTCAAGTTGGGTTCTGTTTTCCCTGCTAACCCTGTAAAGTGCCTTAAGATGACTTCCTGTTGTGATCTGGTCCTACAGAAATAAAACTGACATTTATAAAAATGGCTGTATTTAAAGCGATGTGTTAAATATGCATACCTGTCAACCAGTACGTTTTTGCCGTACAAAGTACGGTTTTTATGCATTCTAAGACGTGTACGGCGTAGAAGAACATCTGTACGGGAAAACGCAAATTCGTAGCGTCCGTCAGACGCTGAAACAAGGACGAGATGGGTCTCAGAACAAGCTTTTATTAATCGGTAACCCCGCCGCTAACAGAACAGATATCCTCTCCCGTCTCTCTCACCCCCTCCACGCTCACACACACCGTCCCTCCTCCCTGGATGCCTTCACTGACTCTCTGCAGAGTAGGAATTACGAAGACGAACACGAACTGTTACAGTCCCATCCGGTCTGCACCGAGTATCAAGAAACGTGAAAAACATGTTTCCCAATCACAAGCCAGCAAAGGTTTGTATTTTCTGTCCCTGTTTGAAATTTAAATTACAAGCATCATTGATCGATACTTAAGTTTGGTTTACAAAAATAAAAATGCTAACGATTTTTTTCCCCGAAATATCTGTTCTTATTTAAAAATTTCAATTACAAGCATTATTAATGGATATTTTAGTTTAGTTAAAATATCAAAATTAAACTGTTAATGTCCAACTATGTACATTAATAATGTCCAACTATGTACATAAATAAACGCATTTGAAAAAAAATATATGGTGTAAGGTTATTTTGTATTTTGTAAGGAAAAAATCAACGGTTTGTACGGCCATGGAGCCTTGGAGGTTGACAGGTACGAATATGTCTGAGCACGGAGGAAGCGAAAGCGAGTCCGGTGTGTGTGTGTGTGTGTGTGTGTGTGTGTGTGTGTGCTCCTCTACCTGCAGACGGGTAGATTCATGGCATGAGCTCTCTTTTCTCTGAAAAGCCTCTTCTCAACAAGGGCATCCACGACAAGCTGCCTTGCATCAAAACGTTTCACTCCCTTCAAAAACAACAAGAACAACACATTTAACTCAAGCGTCCAGATTGAATTGATGTTTCCCTTCAGCATTTTGCAGACTGTAACCTGATATTGTGACTGTATGTAAAAACATGGATCCTATTTCTACGTGGTTGCGGGTTGAAGTTCTACCTGCAGCCACTGTCCACAGGCGTCCGTCATCGTCCCATCGCCTTCAATCACAGTGAGGCGGGGCAACAGGTGACTTTGTGACAGCAGAAAGTCCGTGTGGTCATGAGCGGGAGTGACCTTCACCGCACCTGGAGACAGGATGAGGACAGCGGCATCCATTCAGGGCGTCGAGGCGTGCGCTGGATAACAGTATGCTGCGATCAACACGCTACGGGGCCTTTGCTGCAGTCACCAGTTCCTAGTTCCATGTCCACCACTGGATCAGCGATGATGGGCAGGAGAGTGTTGGTGAAGGGGTGCCTGCACTGCTTCCCAACCACAGCCTGGGAAGGGATGAACAAAACGCATTAGCTTCATTTGTTTTTGCTTGTTATTAGTAATCTGGTTAGTATTATTGCTTTTGCTATACAGGCGGTCCTCACGTAACGCTACGCTACGTTACGCTACGTAACGCTACGCTACGCTACGCTACGTTACGCTACGCTACGTTACGCTACGCTACGCTACGCTACGTAACGCTACGCTACGTTACGTTCCGAAGACCCCGTCGCTAAACTTTGTCGTGAGACGGAACCCCGTTAACCAACAGCTTGCCAGACACTTTGTGTGCTCGGAAATCTTTGATATCTGCGTACGTATTGACCATTTATACTGTACATATGATGCATATTGATCCTGGCGTGTGTGCAGCCTATAAGCAGCCACTAGGGGGCCCCGACTTGGCAACCCCATTTTGTATGATGCAGGGAGTGATGTGTCGACACAAACATGAGAGTGAGAAGAACACCAGCAAATGAAATATGTAGAAATAACAAGAAAACATAACCCAGCCTGCCCAATGCACTTCAACCAGAGGGTCACCGGTTCAAGTCCCGGCCCAGTCAAGAATACAAAGAGTGGACGGGTGGCTGGACACAAATTGTCCGCAGTGTATGAGTGTGTGTGTGAGTGGTTGTGTGAGTGTGTGTGAGTGTGTGTGTGTGAGTGTGTGTGTGTGAGTGGTTGTGTGAGTGGTTGTGTGAGTGGTTGTGTGAGTGTGTGTGTGAGTGTGTGAGTGTGTATGAGTGGTTGTGTGAGTGGTTGTGTGAGTGGTTGTGTGAGTGGTTGTGTGAGTGTGTGCGTGAGTGTGTGTGTGTGTATGAGTGGTTGTGTGAGTGTGTGTGAGTGTGTGTGTGTGAGTGTGTGTGTGAGTGTGTGTGTGTGAGTGTGTGTGTGTGAGTGTGTGTGTGTGAGTGGTTGTGTGTGTGTGAGTGTGAGTGTGTGTGAGTGTGTGTGTGTGTATCAGTGGTTGTGTGAGTGTGTGTGAGTGTGTGTGTGTGAGTGGTTGTGTGAGAGTGTGTGTGTGTGTATCAGTGGTTGTGTGAGTGTGTGTGAGTGTGTGTGTGTGAGTGGTTGTGTGCGTGTGTGTGTGTGCGTGTGTGTGAGTGGTTGTGTGCGTGTGTGTGTGTGCGTGTGTGTGAGTGGTTGTGTGTGTGTGTGTGTGTGAGTGTGTGTGTGTGAGTGTGCGTGTGTGTGAGTGGTTGTGTGTGTGTGTGTGTGTGTGTGTGTGTGAGTGTGCGTGTGAGTGGTTGTGTGAGTGTGTGTGTGTGAGTGTGTGTGTGTGTGTGAGTGTGCGTGTGTGTGTGTGTGTGTGTGAGTGTGTGTGTGTGTGTGAGTGTGTGTGTGAGTGTGCGTGTGTGTGTGCGTGTGTGTGTGCGTGTGTGTGTGTGCGTGTGTGTGAGTGGTTGTGTGTGTGTGTGTGTGTGAGTGTGTGTGTGTGTGAGTGGTTGTGTGCGTGTGTGTGAGTGTGCGTGTGTGTGAGTGGTTGTGTGTGTGTGTGTGTGTGAGTGGTTGTGTGTGTGTGTGTGTGTGTGTGTGTGTGTGTGTGTGTGAGTGTGCGTGTGTGTGTGTGTGTGTGTGTGTGTGTGTGTGTGTGTGTGTGTGTGTGTGAGTGGTTGTGTGCGTGTGTGTGAGTGGTTGTGTGTGTGTGTGTGTGTGTGTGAGTGGTTGTGTGCGTGTGTGTGAGTGGTTGTGTGCGTGTGTGTGTGCGTGTGTGTGTGAGTGGTTGTGTGCATGTGTGTGTGCGTGTCACTGACTTTTCATGTTGGTGTATAAAGATACCGAGAACAATCTAGATCCTTCTGGTGCTGATCCAGATCACCATGTGGACGGTGTAGATCCAGTTAGGAGGGGAACGAGCTCAGAGTGCTTTTCTAGTTTACTGTTACTCCTACAGAGTACGTAACAATATGCGACGTACTCACAACGCATTCCGCTCATCGTAACAGCGATTGTTTTATATTTTATTTTATTCTTTTATACTTCAGAAAGCCCGTCGTAACGCTGAGTCGTCATTGAGTGAGGACCACCGGTATTTACTATTACTATTCTTCCTTGTCTTATTCCGCAACTCAAATTGTGGCGGGTATGTTACTTTGGACACGCCAAGGTCAGTCGACTATAGTTCTACATGTAGTATGTGCAGTTTTCAAGACGCTCATAGTGCCAATACTTTTTGAATAAAGGTGTGCTGTATAAAACAAACTTCTGTAGCCTGCGCCTCGTTAAACTAACGTTGACTCGCCTGATATCTCGGATCATCGGGATGAACAGCGACCGCCACATCTCCCAGCATGGTCTCGGGGCGAGTGGTGGATACCGACACCTCTCCTCCTAAAGTCAGACGGAAAAGGAAATACTGTTACGTTTTTACGAGAACAGAGGAAACTTTAGATTTTCACTATACAGTAGTCCCTCGATATAATGCGGTTCATTTTCTACGACTTCGCTGCTTCGCGGAGTTTTTTACTGCAATTTCAGATTTTGTTTTTTGCACTTGAACGCTCCTTGAAACGGCGCAAGACGAAGGGGCGCGGTCGGAGGAACTGTGAAATACACGCGAGTTGCTATTAATAACTTCTCATGTGTTCAACCTCGTAGGTTGATCATTAAAATTAAATTCGTTATTTCTAAAAGCTATCATGTTTATTTGTTAAGCGTTTGTTTTATAGCGCTCTTATTCTCTGTGTAAAAAGAGGCTTTTATTTTGTAGGAGCATAAACGTCACGTCCCTTTTGGGTTTCGTTTCTTCCTGTTGATACATGTAGCCGCTGCCGTTCCGCTGTGCTAAGCTATCCAATAAAGCAGCATGAGAGGCTAAAGACAGCACGAGTAGAATATTTGTTCTTCTGCACTCCAAGCGGCTCTTTCCTCGACCTGCACGCCTTAACATTATTAACAGGAAAACGTTTACTGTACGTACTATATATTTATATTCCTCAAACAAATGTTTAGTTCTGAAAAGGTTTTGATCTTTGGTTTCATTCTATAATACTGAAACAATCTATTTAGATTAATGCCTGACTGTTAAACGTGTATAAAGTGTGTGGTGAGGGGTTTTACAGCCTTAAAACATTTATGTACATGTATAATAATTGTAAAAAAAAATAAAGATTACTACATTGCGGGTTTCACTTATTGCGGGTTGTTTTTGGAACGTAACCCCCGCGGAAAATGAGGGACTACTGTATTGTACTCACCATCTTCTATAGGGTATGCAAAAGTTACCAACATCCCAAACTCCACTTTCTTTTCATAACCAGGAACAGACAGCATGGTCGGCCCGGGGACCTCCAGCAAGTCAACCTGACAGCAGAGCCACAACGTTAAAGTTGAGATCAAGTTCATGTTCAAATGTTCAAGTCACTGCTCAGACTCTACTTCTTGTCAACACAGGAAAGGAGGACAGAATGAAATGAATGATGATGTCCAAAATGTGCAACAAGTAGACGAGATCAAAGGCAAGCTCGTCTTAATGTTCAGGGAACTGCACATGCATCAGGGTTGCAGGTCTCATGAAACTCCAAACATGAATCCCGAATCACCGAAGCACCGCGGCCCACTTTGTCTTTCTGTCGCTCGTTGCTTCGTTGCTTCGTTGCTCTGTTTCTTGTCACAGCGGCCCATTTCAACAAATGTGCCTTTGAAGTGATCCCAAGGATTCTAGGGGATCTTCCAAGGCTGGAAAATGATCTGGTTCTTTCTTTTCACCAGTGGTGTTCCAGCATGTTGGACCTCGTCACCGTAGCGTGTCTGTACCCATCGTGTCTCACCTCTATGTCCGAAATGGCAGATTCCAGAGCGCAACTCCAGTTGACCAACACTTCTGAACGATAAATCAGATCGGAGTCACACAGCCTGACAAAGGCTTCAGTCACAGCCCTGCTGAAGCCCTGAAACATACAAAAACACAATACTGAAAGCTCCAAAGCATTCCGTTTTATGAACATGACTATATAAGCTCATTATTCACCATTTTAAGTCAATGTTTCACTTGTTACACTAATAACAATAAACGGTTGCTCTTGGGACCGGAAATGTCACCTCACAACGCAACGTCATCCCGTCATCCGGCTCGGGACTCGGCTGTTCGGACGCCGGCGCTTCGCTTCGCGGTGCGTCATGCCGTGCGTCCGCTTGCAGCCCTCCCCGTTTCCCAGCCATAGCCCCCCCCCCCCTCCCTCCCCCCACAGTCCTCCCATTTCAGATCGGCCTCTTTGAAGTTAGAGTCAATGATTTTAGTTGCGTTTGACTCTAACCCAGGCTACGCTTGCACAGTGTGACCGATGGATGGATTCATTATTAACTCGTCCCGGGCCCCCCCGGCAATTGCTCTGCGTCCCCCCCCACTTTGGGAACCACCGGACTAACAGATGGCACTGATACAACTGCTAAAGAAAGCACCTCTGTATGCACTTACAGCTAATCCCTTTCCCTCCTTTTCTAAATGAACATTTGTTTCTCCACACGGAGGCCTCCATGTTTCAGAGCGCATGTGACTGGCGTCTTACTGGATCCATTGTGAAGCATGCTCTGCTCCAGTCCAGGGAAGCACCAAGTTTCCTCAGTTGATGGTAGATCTCTCCTCCTTTCCTGAGGTAAACAGGAACAATAACATCCATTTCAAATAAATAATCGGCAGAAAAAAACAGCCGTGTAAAACACATCTGTGCCCCCTTGAGAAGGTCCAGCTCACTCACGCGTTCTTCCACTTCCACACCTCCTGTAGGAACTCCTGCCGGGTGAAACTCTTTCTGTGCCTCCCCTTTTCCCTCAGCAGCCTCTTCTCCACCACCGTCTGACACACACAGAGAGAGAGAGAGAGAGAACAACGCTTTGCATTCGAATGGCTGCAAGTTGAGTGTGTGTTTCAATCACCATCTATTATAAACTGCACAGCACGCTAGTTTACTGCTGCTAGTACACATCTGTGTATCCACTCCGGCTGCTGCTGTTTTGTGATGCGTCTGTACTTGTATGGTTTTTGCAGACCCCGCCTCCAATAGACTATTGGATCTTGTGAGACAGTAAACAGGGCTTCCGGATCAGAGGGGCCAAACCTGCTCTAGCTTGCTGCTCCGGAACGTACTACAAGACTCCTTCTGGACTCTTTTTCCCATCATGCCATTCGTGTCCCTCCCTCTTAAAGTGGCAGTTTACAGCACAGGCACAATTCCAGATGTAAAAATAGTTCTAGAATCTGGATCCAGATCCGGATCAACGCCATTCTCGGGGAGGACCGAGCCACGGACAGAAGTTTTTGAGTTATGCGCTCGGACAGACAAACAAACAGACAAACAGACAAACAAACGCACCCAATTGCAATACCCTCACCTCCTCTTCGGCGAGGGTAATAACACTTTGGGATGAGTTCAGGCTAAATATACAGGCTGGTAACATAGCAAGTTAGCATCAGCCAAGCTGTGCATTAATAAGTGTTTAAATATTGGTACTCGCTGCAAAGAGCTTCGAGCGCTTGGTAGACAACCATCGTGCAATATTAACGGAATCAACTGATAAGCAACTTATTAAACCACAATCTAACTCATCAGCAACCTGGAAATACTTTCTACAGGAAAACAGAGCTGGAACTGGACGTTGAATCCAAAACTTGCTGTAGAAGAGGAATACAAGGGGACGTTACCTGAGTTGCAATCCCTGCATGATCACATCCAGGGACCCACAGGACTCTGCACCCCTGCATCCTTTTCCTAATGGATTCAAAGCGACATGTATATGACACAGATCAGAATCCATTCTTAGCTGGGGCGTTGTTGGCCGTTACCATCGAACCAGAGCGTCTTGGACGGCGACGGTCAGGGCGTGGCCGAGGTGCAGCGTGCCAGTCACGTTGGGGGGCGGAATACACAGAGAGAAGGTCTGATCCACGCTGTGAGGTAACGTGTCCTGTTGGAGTGAAACATGGGAGGTTTGGTGTGATGAATGCTGTTTGGAAACTGTTACAGAAGGTGGGGAATAAGCAGGGGGGGGGGGGGGGGCAGTTACAGAATTAAATCTGTAAAACGAGTCACTCGAGTTTAAGCCCAAACCTGAACTTTTGAATAATAATAATAATACATTTTACTTAAAGCACCTTTCAAGGAACTCAAGGAAACTTTACAGAGGCATAAAAATCAACAACAATAATTTAAAAAAAACGATACAATGAAAAGATATCAATAACAAGAATAAAACGTTGAACAAAGAGGTTAGGGCGTGCGGGAGTATGCAGGCCTTGGGGGGGTGTTGCAGTTCCTGATATCCGGGGGTAGTGAGTTCCAGAGCTGGGGAGCAGAGTGACTGAGGGCTCTGCCCCCCATGGTGCTGGGGCGGGCGGAGGGGACAGGGGGGCGGACGGGGGGGAGGAGGACGAGGTCAGGGAGGTATGGAGGCGTGAGTTGATGGATGGACTTGAAGGTGAACAGAAGGAGTCTTTGCTCGATTGGGAGCCAGTAAAGTTCTTGCAGGATGGGGGTGATGTGATGGTAGGGGGGGGGGGGGGGGGGTTTGGGTTATGATACGGGCGGCAGAGATTGAAATCTGTGGAGGGATTTATGAGGGGAGGCCGAACAGATGGGTGGGGGAGGGACAGAAGCAGTTGTGGAGTTTAGTTTACAGGAAAGGTAGAGACGGGTGTCATCTGCAAAGCAGTGAAAGTGATTGTTAAACTTACAGGAGGAGGAGGTATATAATAAAAAGGAGGGGCCCCAGGACTACGCCCTGGGGCACGCCTGAGGTGACTGGGGAAGGATCGCAAATGAAGGACTTGAGTTTTTGAGATATGACTGAAACCAGAGGAGGGGGGCTGTGAGTGATACCAAGTGAGGAGGGTCGACTGAGGAAGATGGAGTGTGAGATGGTGTCAAGGGTCATACTAAGGTCATTGGGGCGGGGGTTATTTGAGTAATCTCGTCTGCTCTGAAGCCCTTACGTGATGCTCTGGTCTGAAGAAGCCCTCTTTCTCCCACCACTCGTACCAGCTGGATTCCACATACTCTGGACTGTACGAGGACGGGAACTGCGTGTTTGTATCTGCAAACAAAAAATTAAAAGTAACATTAAGAAAAAAGAACTTGAAGTTAAACGGGCTAGTTCAAAGAATGTGTGCTGCCATTGTCATAGGTTCATCACCTTTCTTTGCCCCAGGAGGCGTCTGTGCAGCGTAAACTATTTTCTCCTTCTCGCTCCAGTGCACGGTTGTATCTGAGGCTGCCTGGTAACACAAAGAGACGAGTCATCATGAACGGATTTCAATCGAGCGGTCCGTTTAAAAGAAATGAAAATCGCATCTACATATAAAAAATAGTCAAGGAAGAACACCTCAACGATGTACTCTGGAAATGAGGCCGAGTCCAGCGTCAAATTCTAGAGACGGAAATGCAAGTGGGTGCAGCGGACAGACGGATTTTACATTTGTCACAGAACCACTTCAAAAGTGATTCCAGGCATCTATCAGGTTTACAAGAATACCCAAATAATGAACATTTGCCACAGACATCGTTTGCCACGGTTAGTTCCTCTAAACTCAATAACCCTAAACATTTTGTTTCGTCAGACATTCGGTGTAAATACATTAGAAATAGTGTCTTCAAACAGCACTAGATTTTGGAAGGTTACTTAAGATACACTTAAGATGTGTGGTACACAATTTAGTAAAGTGATGCCATGAAAAGTTGACATTTTCAACAGGGGAAGAAACAACTTAATGTGTGGCGTTATTTCTTTATGTATTTAAAGGCACAAATTACTTTAAATTTACTGCAGTTGTTGACGGTAGTAAAACATATTTTTTCTCTTGACTCACAATTTTGTGATTTTTTTAAGAAAGTCTGGTCCAGTTATTCGAAACAGACGGTGTTTAAAAAATATATTTTTGGTTTCCCTTGCAGGTAAAGATTAAGTGAAGATTAGCTTTTATTGTCGTTGTAAATGTACACACTTTTTACACTGCAAACAAAAAAATGACATTCCATTTGCAGAAGATAAATATTATTTGCATTGTAGTAAACCAAATGGAAATCACAGAGTTTATCGGCCTTACGTGAAGCGAGGAGGCCGGCCATCCTTCTGTGCCTGAACCAGTCGTGTTCATGTTTATGTGCTCACTGGTGATCAGTTCACTTGGGACAGATGCTAATATTTGTACCAGGCCTGAGTTCTTAATACTTTCAAGCAGCTACTACCCTAGACCATGAGTCTTTTTCCATTTATTGGTTTTATTTGTATTTGTATTGTTAAATGTTGATGATTTATGTACGAAGGACTTTCAACGGAAACAAGACCGCAAGGGCTTTTTAGAAATGCTCCTCTTAGACAGGATGTTTGACTGTACTTGTACTGTAATACATGCTACTGTTTGACTGTACTTGTACTGTCATACATGCTACTGTGTGACTGTATTTGTACTGTAATACATGCTACTGTGTGACTGTACTTGTACTCTAACATTCTATCTAATAAATATTGTTGCGGCTTCCTTTCCTGGTCCTGCGTATTTATCCGACGCGCTAAAATGTCCGTACAGAGACGCGGAATCCTGGATGCGTTCACGGGTGCATTTATTTGAGGCACAAGTACGGCGGTACTGGCGATGAACAAAGTCCGAAAAGTATATTGCACGGATGAATACTGGATCGGTGAAATGAACCATGGAATACAGACAACGCGTACAAAAGGTGTGTAAAAGCGGTCAACAAAAGTTACGGCCTCCCAACTGCCTCTCCCCTAGCTCCGTGTCCCCGGTGAGTTCGCACCTTTAAACCTCACACACGCCCACACGCACACACCCACTCCCAAGCCATACTCACATTCACCACACGGGGCAGCAGACACACACATGCATTCGGTGCCCACCATACCTGTCTTCTACAAATATATTCATCATCATCATCTCTTGTTAGAGAAGTGGAGGTCTGCTCTAGAAAAGAGAGGGATGAAGGTGAGCAGGAGTAAAACAGAGTACATGTGTGTACATGAGAAGGTCCCAGGGGGGACAGTGAAGCTACAAGGAATAGACGTAAAGAAGGGAGAGGACTTCAGGTACCTCGGGTCAACAGAGCAGAGTGATGGAGAGAATGTGGAAAGGAGGTGAAGAACCATGTGCAGGCAGGCTGGAACGGGGGGAGGAAAGTATCAGGTGTGCTCTGTGATAGGACGAAGGGACAGGTCTACAAGACAGTGGTGAGGACAGCCATGATGGACGGCTTAGAGACAGTGGTGAGGACAGCCATGATGGACGGCTTACAGACGGTGTCTCTGAGGAAAAGACAGGAGGCGGAGCTTGAAGTGGAGGAGATGAAGATGCTGAGGTTCTCCTTGGGAGTGACCAGGTTGGACAGGATTAGAAATGAGACAATAAGAGGGACAGTGAAGGTTAGACGTTCTGGAGACAAGGTCAGAGAGACCAGACTTTGATGGTTTGGACATGTCCAGAGGAGAGACAGGGACTATATCGGTAGAAGGATGCTGAGGATGGAACTGCCAGGGAACAGGACTAGAGGACGACCCAGGAGAAGAGACATGGACGTAGTGAGGGAGGACATGAGAGTGGCTGTTGTTGGGGAGGACGATGCAAAGGACAGGGTAAAGTGGAGAAGGTCGGGTTGCTGTGGCAACCCCTCTGGGGACAAGCTGAAAGTGCAGCATCATCGTTTCTCACGCCTGCCTCTCTCGACGCGTCTCCAGCGTTGGACGGTGAAAGAACGAGGAGACGCATTCCGGTTTCAGTATATCTGTCAAACGTAAACGTCGCGATCACGATAATCGTCTTTCGTTAGAGATAATCGCATCGATCAATGATTGCGATCAGGTTGCAGCTTCTCGTATTTCTTTCCTACTTACCGTGGGGGGACGTGAACGTACGGCGGTCTCCCGCTGACGCCTCCGCTTCGCAGCTTGAGACCGTGATGAGGCGAGAGACTGTGAGGAAGAGGGGGATGAGGAAGAGGGGGATGAGGAAGAGGCCAGTGAGGAAGAGGGGGATGAGGCGAGAGACTGTGAGGAAGAGGCTGGTGAGGAAGAGGGTGGTGAGGAAGAGGGGGATGAGGAAGAGGCCGGTGAGGAAGAGGGTGGTGGGGTAGAGGGCGGTGAGGAAGAGGCCGGTGATGAAGAGGCCGGTGATGAAGGGCTGCGGCCGAAGAGTCTCACTCCGGACAGCCCGACATGGCGACCTGCCCTCCACATCCTCGACGCAGACGTTCTGATTCCACCTCCCGTGTTCGTCGTCGTCCGAGGCGCCTTTAACGCGCTCCTGCGCCGCCGTGAACCGGAAGGAGGAAACCTTCCGCCTTTTATGCAGCCATTAATTCAGAGCAATTGTTTTAACTTCATTTTACTCAGACAGAAATCGACCGTAGTTCTTCTAACCTCAGCGGTGCGGGGGAAGCCTTTCGCTGACGGACCACCGGAACCTCACGAACAGGAAGTGATCCTTGTCCGTCTGGAAATATCTTCCCCGCGATGTTGTCGCTTGTGTCAATGTAAACTGTAAGCGACAGCGAATATCCGGTCCGGGTTTTAAAAGTAAAGAATTTGCGGCAACGCCGTTCACTAAAAGACACTATAACGAATGTACATATAATATATAATGAACATATTACATTATTTATGGTGTAATAAAACCGCAACAAAGCGGTCTGGCGTGTTTTCGTCTGCGGTCAACAACATGACTCAAGCGGCTGATACTCGTTGAGACGACAAACCCCTCCCGAGCGGCGGGGACGACCTTTAGTTTGACTATTCTCGCGTCTCATCAAAGCGTCCGACGCGTAAACCACAGCCCGGACAGCCTTTGATGTTTGTGGCGTAAAGATTCGAGGTCTGCCTCTCCTTTCGGGCCGCTGTTTATCACTGGCTGCTTTCCGCCGACCTCTTCCAGCACGCTAGCACGCTAGCACGCTAGCTAGCTAGCTAGCGTTAGCGTTAGCGTTAGCAGAGCAGCTCCAGGTATGGCGGAGGCTCCCGGGACATCGAGCGAGACGATCACGGAGACGGTTCAGAGCTCGCCGCCGCCCCAGCAGGTACGTGAGGGGATACAGAACACGTCTGTGTATTGTGTCGTCCGATGAGAAAGAAATATTACCGCGAACCGACGGGCTGCGATCAGAATCTAAAGGTCTCCCAATACCGATCCGATTCATCGATCGGTTTAAGTGCTCCCACACACACCCGTCTCCAGGTTTACTGGAAAAATACTGTTTATCAGGAATGTGAAATTACCAAAACAAGAACAGTTTATAGTAGAAGATGGCTTATAACTGCGTTATTACATGTCTTTATTGTTGTTTACCGACCAGAGCAGTGTCAGTTTATGTGACTAAAGTAATAGAATTAACCCGCAGGACAGGTGGAGGACAGGATCAGGTGTCCTCTGACAGGAGAGCGTCGGCGAGGACGAAGGGACAGGTCTACAAGACAGTGGTGAGGACAGCCATGATGGACGGCTCAGAGACAGTGGTGAGGACAGCCATGATGGACGGCTTAGAGACAGTGGTGAGGACAGCCATGATGGACGGCTCAGAGACAGTGGTGAGGACAGCCATGATGGACGGCTTAGAGACAGTGGTGAGGACAGCCATGATGGACGGCTTAGAGACAGTGGTGAGGACAGCCATGATGGACGGCTCAGAGACAGTGGTGAGGACAGCCATGATGGACGGCTTAGAGACAGTGGTGAGGACAGACATGATGGATGGTTTAGAGACAGTGGTGAGGACAGCCATGATGGATGGCTTAGAGACAGTGGTGAGGACAGCCATGATGGACAGCTTAGAGACGGTGGTGAGGACAGACATGATGAACAACTTAGACACGGTGGTGAGGACAGCCATGATGGACGGCTTAGAGACAGTGGTGAGGACAGCCATGATGGATGGCTTAGAGACGGTGTCTCTGAGGAAAAGACAGGAGGCGGAGCTAGAAGTGGAGGAGATGAAGATGCTGAGGTTCTCCTTGGGAGTGACCAGGTTGGACAGGATTAGAAATGAGACAATAAGAGGGACAGTGAAGGTTAGACGTTTTGGAGACAAGGTCAGAGAGGCCAGACTTTGATGGTTTGGACATGTCCAGAGGAGAGACAGGGACTATATCGGTAGAAGGATGCTGAGGATGGAACTGCCAGGGAACAGGACTAGAGGATGACCCAGGAGAAGAGACATGGACGTAGTGAGGGAGGACATGAGAGTGGCTGGCGTTGGGGAGGACGATGCAAAGGACAGGGTGAAGTGGAGACGGTTGGGTTGCTGTGGCGACCCCTCAGGGGACAGGCCGATATCACACTACTAACCTAGTTATCCATCGCCATAATAATACCTTTAAATAATTTATAAAATTCAAGGCATTTCAAAAATTGCTGTATTTTTCAGAACTCTAAACAATATCTTCAAATGGTAAAAATAGAAAGCTGTTACCGTCGGTAACAGTAGCATCACCAGGGTTTGTGTCGGTAGCAGCAAGTCACATTTAACGCTTTTTAATGCCCAAATCTTGTATTTATTTGCCATAAAGGGAAACGCGTGTGCGTATTCATTTCCACAAACGTTCTATCAGAGGAATGAGGTCAAATAAATACATTTAAAGGCAAACTGGACACTTTGATTTCAAGTTCTGATTTTACCTCTGTGATTCCATGTCGTCATGTCTGGAGGCTCCGCCCTCGTTCGTTGTTTTTTGATTCTATTTTTTTCGATGCTTTTATAAATGACTGAACACATCAGTGTTAAACGTGCGTTGCTATGGCTGCGATTGTCCTGCGTCTATAACGCAGA